>NW_007255876.1:469066-495123 GCF_000164805.1 Carlito syrichta | reverse complement strand
CTTAAAAAAAAAAAAAAAGGCAGGAATCAGTGGTGCACTTGTAGTCCTAGCTACTCAGGAGGCTGATATGAGAGAATTGCTTGAGTCCAGGATTTGAAGTTTGCAGTGAGCCATGATTGCACATATGCACTCCACTGTTGTTGACAGAACCCTGTCTTTAAAAAAACAAAGCAAAACAAAAACACTCTACTGCCTCTAGGCTTCTCTTAACAGTTCAGTGCTGAGCATTAATGATGGTTTTGCAGGTTTTATGGTAGGAATTCTTCCTATGTTCATGGTGGAGTAGATGCTAGTGGAAAACCCCAGGAAGCTGTTTACGGCCAAAATGTAAGTATCAGTTTTATATATATTTTAGAAATTGTTTTATGTTAAGATGGAGTTTTTAAAAATAGTTTTCATGTCCCCATAGATTTATTAAATATGTTACAACTGAAATTTATAATTGTTTCAGTAATTGTCAAATGTGCTTTGAGTTCTTAAATACCTATTTTTGTATAAAACATATTAATGGGTATTACCTTGGGATGGATACAAAGGAAAAATGGGACTTTATATCCTTGATGTATTTTATCCACGAAATAGTTGAGACAGTATGTTAAGTTTATACACATGTGGGCTGTGCCCTGTGTGACAGGAATGCAGAGGAGTATATACTCCTTATGGCCTAACAGGGAGGGGGAACTTTGTAGAGGATGTGGGACGTCAGCAAGACCCTAGATTATGAGATTTGGCTATACCAAACAAACAGATACAGGAAGTAGGAAAAGTGGCATCAGCAAAATTAAATTAGATGTGAGGTCAAGGAGCAGCCAACAGTTTGTGAGAACGACTAAATACTTCCTTTAGAAAAGTGAGAGAAAGTTGTATAAAGCCCAGATTACTTCACAATATCAGAGAGCCATTGCGATTTTTTTTTTTGTACGAGAGAAGTGACATGTTGAAAATAGTGGCTTAGGAGTATCAGTCTAGCAGTGATGTATAGTGGTGGAATGGATTTAAATGAGGCAGGAAGGTTAAGCAGTTAACATTCTAGAGATGTAAGGAAATGGAGGCTAGGTAACAGTATTGTGTAGGTAATGCAGTATCACAAGAATTTGTGTTTTTCTCTCTTCCCTAATAAAGGATATACACCACAAAGTATTATCTCTGAACTTCAGTGAATGTCATACCAAAATTCGTCATGTGGATGCTCATGCCACCTTGAGTGATGGAGTCGTTGTCCAGGTCATGGGTTTGCTGTCCAACAGTGGACAGCCAGAGAGGAAGTTTATGCAAACCTTTGTTCTGGCTCCTGAAGTAAGTTTTTATTTCACTTAGTTTTTCATGTATATGATTTAATTTGGCTGTTATTAGTTGATTGAAGTGTCTGTTTCTTTTAATGGTTTAGATTTGCTTATTGCTCTTTTTGAGAAATTTGTGTCATACCTGTTAGAATTTATTTGAGCTTATGTTTGTATACATGTGTGCTTTGACTATTTAGAATTAAAAGTCAGATACGAACATAGGTGTATAAATGAAGATTAAGATTACTGAATAATACAAAAAGTATGTTGGTATATTTCAAAGGTAACATTTGGGCTGGGTGCGGTGGCTCAAGCCTGTAATCCCAGCACTTTGGGAGGCTGAGGCAAGAGGGTTGCCCATGGGTTCAAGACCAGCCTGGGCAACATAGTGAGAACTTGTCTCTACAATAAATCAAAAAATGAGCTGGGCATGGTAGTGCCCGCCTGGAGTTCTGGCTGCTTGGAAGGCTGAGGTGGAAGTATTGTTGGCGCCCAGCAAGTCAAGGCTGCGGTGGCCGGGGGCATGCCATTGTACTCCAGCGTGGGTGACAAAGTGAGACTCCAACTCTAGATAGATAGATAGATAGATAGATAGATAGATAGATAGATAGATAGATAGATAGATATGAAAGCAAAATAGAAGAGTTCTGTTTGTTCTCTTTTATTGAGTAGTCATTTCTTGAGTTCTATTTTATTGGTTAACATTATAGCATGTTTGTAGAGTGCAGATTATCTCTATTATTAAAATGAGAAATTGTAGATAGATAGATTTGAAAGCAAAATAGAAAAGTTCTGTTTGTTCTCTTTTATTGAGTATTCATTTCTTGAGTTCTATTTTATTTTATTTTTTTATTTATTTATTTTGAGTTGGAGTCTCACTCTGTCACCCAGACTGGAGTGCAGTGGCTGCTCCCAGCCACCACAGCCTCAACCTACTGGGTTCTGACGATCCTTCCGCCTCAGCCTTCCAAGTAGCTGGAACTACAGGCGTGAGCTACCACGCCCGGCTAATTTTTAATTTTTATTGTAGAGATGAGGTCTCACCAACTTGGTCGCGAACCCGCAGGCTCAGGCATTCCACTCACCTCAGCCTCCCAAAGACGCGGGATTATAGGCTGAGCCACCGAACCCGGCTGAGTTCTGTTTTATTGGTTAACATTATAGCATGTTTGTAGAGTGCAGATTATTTCTATTATTAAAATGAGAAATTGTGTATGCCATGTAATTTGTTCTTTTTATGTAATACCAAATTTGTGAATGTTTATGGAATATTTGTATGTTGTTTTTCTGTAGGGATCTGTTCCAAATAAATTTTATGTTCACAATGATATGTTTCGTTATGAAGATGAAGTATTTGGTGATTCTGAACCTGAACTTGATGAAGGTGAGGTTACTTTGAAGATAGAAGTACTCTGTCGATACTCTTTAGGACAGTTTAATTTCTATAAGTGTGAAACTTATAGAAATTTGCCTCTTTATTTTAACTGAGTCAGACTCCTTTTTCTCCTTCCTTTTTTTTTTTTCTATAAGAGAAATGTTCATTGTATGAAATTACACAACAATCAGACATAGCAAGTGAAAAAATTCCCCTCAGTCTCATCCTCTTTAGAGAACCAAATTAGATGGCTGTTACAGATTTTTTTTTTTTGGTTTTACACTTAAAAGCACGTTTTTTTTTTTTTTGGTTTTTTATTTGTTGTTGTTTTTTCTAGCTGCTTTTAAAATTTTCTGTTTTATGTCCTTTAAAATTTGGTTATGAAAACAATGTAGTTTTTTTTTTTTTTTTTTTGAGTTGGAGTCTCACTCTGTCGCCCAGACTGGAGTGCAGTGGCCGCTCCCGGCCACCGCAGCCTCGACCTGCTGGGCTCTGGCAATCCTTCCGCCTCAGCCTTCTGCGTAGCCAGAATTACAGGCACACGCTACCACGCCCGGCTGATTTTTTGATTTATTGAAGAGATGAGGTCTCGCTGCCCAGGCGGGTCTCGAACCCGCGGGCTCAGGCAATCCACTCACCTCAGCCTCCCAAAGGCGCGGGATTACAGGCTGAGCCACCAAGCCCTGCTGAAAACAATGTAGTTTTATAAAACTGGAATTATGCTGACTCAAAGCTTGCTTTTGTTCATTTAGTGTGTCTTTGTTGGCTGTCCATTTTGTGAATTGTGACTTTAATGTATTTTCTAGCTTTACCTTTTCTTAAAAGATTTTTTTTTAGATTAGAAAATATAGTTTACTTAGAAAGCAAATTAGAGAGAGAGAAAGAGGAGGTTCACCTCCCCAAGATAGGGAAGGGGGGTAAAGCCAGGAATCATGGCGACAGCCATAGCTCAAAGAGCAGGTGGACACACCAGAGTCTAGCAAGGTAGTGGCCTGGCAATGACCTAGCAGTGGCCAAGATTTTTTTCAGTAGAACAAAATAGATAACCAATCTTTATTGTGCTTACACTATTCAGTTTTTGAGAGAACAGAGAATATTGCAATTGTGAATGCCTTTGTTTAAAAAAAGGGGGGAGGGGTCAAATTTTCTTTTTTACTATCATACCATTTCCTTAAAAATATTAAAAATACATATTTTAGAAATTGTTAGTCCTATTGTGGAGGCTCATGTCTGTAATCCCAACACTTTGGGAGGCCAAAGTGGAAGGATCTCTTGAAGCTAAGTGGAAGTGGAAGTAGAAGGATCTCTTGCGTTTCAGACCAGCCTGGGCAATAAAGCAAGACCCTATCTCTACAAAAAAAAAAATTAGCTGGGTGTAGTTCTAGCTACTCGAGAGGCTAAGGCAGCAAGGATGCCTTGAGCCCAGGAGGTCAAGGCTGCAGTGCACTGTGATCGTGCCACAGCATTACAGCTTGGGTGGCAGAGCAAGAAGATTCTGTCTCAAAAAAAAAAATCAAAAAAAACATTAGCTGGGCTCGGTGGCTCAGCCTGTAATCCCGCGTCTTTGGGAGCCTGAGGTGAGTGAATTGCCTGAGCCCGCGGGTTCGAGACCCGCCTGGGCAGCGACCTCATCTTTACAATAAATCAAAAAATCAACTGGGCGTGGTAGCGCGTGCCTGTAATTCCGGCTACTCGGAAGGCTAAGGTGGAAGAATCGCCGGAGCCCAGCAGGTCGAGGCTGCGGTGGCCGGGAGCGGCCACTGCACTCCAGTCTGGGTGACAGAGTGAGACACCGACTCAAAAAAATAAAATAAAATAAAAAAATTGTTAAGCCTCTCAGGAAGACATATAATATATTATATATTGCCAGAATCAGAAGATGAAGTAGAAGAGGAACAGGAAGAAAGGCAACCTTCTCCTGAACCTGTGCAAGAAAATGCTAACAGTGCTTACTATGAAGCTCACCCTGTGACGTAAGAATCATATCTGCAAGGTTAAATTTGGTCTGTACTGTAATGTCAGTGAGGTGGTTTTATTTCTTCAATTATTGTTGGAAGCAATTTTTGATAAAACTGCTTGTTAGGCCAGTATTTTGGTACCCATTATACATGTGCAATAAATTTGAAAAGCGTTATTTACTTAATTCAAAAATTGAGCATGGTTTGCACCAAAACAGTGGTCCTTTACTGATAATGAAGAGTGTTTAAGGGAGTGAGCATTTTATTTTTGTAAAAGATGGGGTTTATAGTTAGCACTAAAGTAAACATTCTTAATAACTTAGTTTTTAAATGATGGGGCTAAAGAACTGCTGCTTGAGAGTAGTATTGCTTTTTGCCCTTTATTTCTTGGAATTTTCCTTCAGTACACTTTGTAGATCTGGAACAGGTTGTCGGCGTATTAACTAGTTATGCCAATTAGATTGGACAGAAATGGAATTTTGTCTTATTTGAACTGGTCATTTTACTTATACTGAAAAGTGAACTAAATATTTTATTGTAGTAATGGCATAGAGGAGCCTTTGGAAGAATCCTCTCATGAACCTGAACCTGAGCCGGAAGCTGAAACAAAGACTGAAGAGCTGAAACCACAAGTGGAGGAGAAAAACTTAGAAGAATTAGAAGAGAAGTCTGCTACTCCTCCTCCGGCAGAACCTGTTTCTCTGCCGCAAGAACCACCAAAGGTTAGATCAGAGGAACTCTTTAGACTTAGAACAACATGCTTTGATACTTGGTACCATTAATGAAACATGACCTTTGTTGTGTTAAATTGTTTTGTATAGTAAATTATGCTTTTTTATGTATATGAAAGAAGCTGTGAGGTTTTTGTTATCCTGAGAATTTCATTGTTCCCATTCCCCTAAAACCCCTAAAAGTGAAATGTAACTTAAGATTAATTTGTGTCTTTATGTAATGTTTAGTAGCCTATGAAATTATTTGGGTCCATGTATAAGGCTGTCAGTTGCTCTTTCTTCTGCATCAAATTCTCTAAGCACAGATGCACCAGGAGTCATGGAATTTCCCAACTTAAGTTGGTTTATAATTAAAAGAAGAGATACTTGTTCTTTGCGGTTTAAATGAGATCAGTTTTCCTTACTATGCCAATTAAGCTCTCTTGGAAAGATGAGTGACACCCTTAGTGTAAGCTTACCTAAAACTTCTTGTATCTTTCTGTAAAGTAGGAGGTTAAAGTATATTGGGCAGTGAGAGGAGGAGATTCCTTGTTCAATTTGTGCACATCTGTTAATGTCTCCAGCTAGTATTCTCTTCTTTTCTATCCTTCCCTTCTCCCTTAACACCATCACACACCCTGTCTTACCCCAAAAGGGGAAAGAAATTGTTCTATTAGGCTCAGATTTTTCTAGTATGTTTAGTTAGTGGTATTTTTTGCCACTTGCTCATCTACTTAGAGTATGTAGGAACTTGTTTGTGGTTTTATTTAGTAGTTCAGACAAGAGTTATAAATAAGCTTGCATAATGAGATTTTGAAAGCTGGCACATAGACTGGCATGTGTGTGTGTGCCTTTCTTTTAGGAGTCCTCTAATATAGAGCAATAGTTTAGAAATGAAAAGAAAATATATTTGGAAGTTTCCCTGTAGGAATGTTGGTGGTTTTCCATGATTAGTAGTCTAGGTTTGTTGCATTTCCTGCAGGCTTTCTCCTGGGCTTCAGTGACCAGTAAAAACCTGCCTCCTAGTGGTACTGTTTCTTCCTCTGGAATTCCACCCCATGTTAAAGCACCAGTCTCACAGGTAACCAATCTGTGAACACATTGGATTGTATCCTTGTTACATTGCCAATTGCTTATTTTAAAAATACTTTTAAAATGAGTCAATCAGAAATTATGGATTAAATATACAAAAAAGTTGTATTAAATGTCAGTGCACCCACTTGAAATGCTAAAATCTCCATTCATCATCTACATAGTGGCATTTGGGGTTTGGGTGTGTGAAATACAGATTAAGTTGGTTTTACCAATATATAATAATGTCATTTAAAAGGCTTCTTTAAAAATGTTCCTTTTTAAAAAGTTTTAAATATTATTTTGAAAAAAATATTTTAGGTAAGAAATTTGGAAAGGCAAAAGTGCGGTGTTATAAAAAATTGTTTTTTTAAAAAAACAAAACTTTTTAACATACACTGCCTAAGTTCTCACTCTGGAGGTGGTTCACATCATTTATTGAAGCCTGTACCAACTTATGACTGTAGTGTTCACCTTAACTGGTCATTCCAGTATTCTGCTTTTTGTCTGTTTGTCATCTTACCCATTTCAGAGCTTTTAAAAATGTGAAAATAAGACACTGGCTACCTAAGATGTTTGTTGGATATAGTTTAGAATTAACTAAGTTTATAGGCATGTAAAGGGTGTCTGTAAGAACAATTCTTATTCCTACATTTTGAGTTAAACTTTATCCCACTAGAAAATTTACATTTTAAATGTTAGTGTATACATTCATCTTTTAGATGCTCTTGGTACGCTGAGGTTTCAAAAGTAACTAGTACTTATTAGTTTTTTCGTATTGGCACACATTAGAATGAACTACATAAAAGTATAATACACAGTCCCAGGATACTCATTTTTTTCATTTCAATATTCAGGAAATTATGACTGGTTACCTAGCACACCAACCAGACTTTCCTGTTAACAAAGGAAATGAGTTTGCCCAGTATTGTTTGCACTTTTCAACCTATCTGAAGACCTGATAAGTGACTTGTGGCCTTTCTTTTGAAATCTTGATTTCCTATCAGAATTTGCATTTGAAACCTTCAGATTGTTACTTCATTTCAGAGAGTTGATTACATTTATTTTAAATAGTTAAAAGGGAAAATAACTAATGCTTATTATGTCTTTATTATGTGCTAGGCATTGTGCTAAGCACTTTATATTCATTCTTATTGAATCCTCACAACCAGCCTGTTAGGGTGGATACTATTAATATTTCCATTTTGGAGACAGGAAAATTGAAGCCTACAGCAACTCACCCATAGTTAGGACATATAAATAGTAGGACTGGGCTTTGAATTCATGAAGTTGGACACCAGAGTCCGTATGTGTCTCATACACGGTTATTTAATACTTTGATGGAGGGTTTAATGTATGTATCTGTATTTACATCAAAGATTTCTATGTTGAAAGATTGCTTGAATTACATTAAATCCTAGTCTCTTGTGCAGGAAAATAGCTTCATGTGTATCTTAGGTAGATTTAAGTTTTGAGTATTTTTGAAGTTATTTTTCAAATTGTAGAAAATGAGGTTGTTTTTCCAACCCCATCCTTTTAATAAAAAAAACTTAATATTTGAAATGTAGACTTCAAAATAACTTTCTAATCTCTTTAGGCTACACTTAGAATGGATTCATTATATTCCCACCTGATTTAATAATCCTTTATTTTTATTATTTCTTTTATGTAGTGTTCATTTCTTTGCACTTTGAACATAGATTATTGATAACAGGAAATTAAATCTAGTTGTAGGCTATTGGTAGGCATTAATTTAGAAGTAGGTAAGTTAATTTCTTAGGAAAAAGGTTTTATCTGGAAATTGACCTAGCTTATCTAAATAGCTTATGTTTAATTGAAGGACTTGTTTATTAGTTGTGGTTATACCTGCTTTTATTGACTTGATTTGATGGTTCCATTTTAATTTCATATTCCGTTTGACCTTCATTTGTGGGATTTGTCATGTGATCGTACTTTCTGATTACATGAAACTAATTTTAAGGCCCTAATAGTACTACGTGGTATATTGGCCATTTCATCTGTTCGGACACACAAGTTTCAATCGTGAAATTTGGTATGAAGAATTTTATGTGTACAGCTGGAGCTGGCTTAGTCAATCAGTTTACTAAAAGGGACATTGTTAGTTTTTTGTTGTGTTTTTCTTGCACTGGCATCATCAAATATGTATTTAAAGTCAAGTTGCTTAAACAATGGTATAAATTATTTGTTAGATGTTGGAAATTTACCTGTTTTTAATTTTCATTTCTTAAAAGGATGAGGAAGCACTTTTTAAATTTTGCTACTTGTAGTTTGTTTTGGGTAATCTGTTTTGAAAAGAATTGTTTAAATTCTTTCAAGGTCAGGACCTCAAGTTCTTTGATAACATTTGGATCGGATGAGTCTAACTAAGATTTTCCTGAAATTTTTTAGTCCAAGGTACATTTGCTATTTTTGAAGTGCCAGGAATACATTAGCTTCATTGAACTTAAACAGGGTTTATTCTTTAATTCTATTTTATAATCATACTGAATTAAGGTATGCTTACAGATCCCCTTAGTTGGAATTTCTAAATAATTGCCTTTTTTTCAGGCATCACATTTTATATCAAATTGTTACATAGTATTAATTTTCAAATACAGATAGCAGTGGTCTCAGAGTTGTCACTTAGGTCTCATCAGTCAGAACATTCTCCTGCATGTTTTGGGTCAGAGAACTAAAAAGGTAATTTAATTTTAAATGAACCAATAGTTATTGAACATCTTGTCTAACAGCACTGTGCTTGGTTCTTTGGGTGATGTAAAATGAATTTAGATATGGGCCTTATAGGAATGACTACACATATGAATAAGAAAAGTGGAGAGAGTTAAACTTTTTTGTTTTTGTTTTTTTGGTTTTTTTTTTTTTTTGAGTTGGAGTCTCAGTTTGTCACCCAGACTGGAGTGCAGTGCAGTGGCTGCTCCCGGCCACCGCAGCCTTGACCTGCTATGCTCTGGCAATCCTTCCGCCTCAGCCTTCCAAGTAGCTGGAACTACAGACGTGTGCTACCACGCCCAGCTAGTTTTTGATTTATTGTAGAGATGAGGTCTCGCCAAGTTGCCCAGGCAGGTCTCGAGCCCATGGGATCAGGCAATCCACTCACCTCAGCCTCCCAAAGGCGCGGAATTACAAGCTGAGCCACCGAGCCCGGCTAACTTTTTGTTTTTTAACTAGTAGAATTTTAGAACATGGGAATTTCATCTTGAGGAAATGGGACATCGACATGGAGGAAAACAGAATTTGGAATGAGGCAGTCAAACCTGTTAAATCTAGTATAGGAATTAATAACCTTTTGGTTACAGTGGCTGAAGTAATTTACATTAGGTTGTCATTTTTGAAAGGTGCATTTTTGTATCAAAATTTGTCCTTGTAGGTTGTAATATCCACTTATGTAAATACATGGTGGAAGAGTATGAGCCACTGCGTGGACTGAGGTCCTCAGAGATGACCACCTTTAAAGACAGGGCTGAAATTACTAGCTTTCTGATTAGAGGACGTGTTCTCCATAATCCTGCTGGGTATTTTCAGCATCCTTTGAAGGTTCACATATTTTGTCTCTTCCTTGCACCTTAAATATTTGGGCACTAGAAAGCCTTTGGTTAAGAATACTGAAAATGCTGTTGTATTCAGGAAAGGGTAATAGCAGATAAGGATGTTGTTTTGTTTTTAAAAATAGTTACTTTTGTTGTAATATGTGTTTAATTCACCAGTTAGCAGAAACTTTTGGAGATATCCTGAAATGTCCTATTACTTACCTCCCCCCTCTCCTAGTTAGGAAAAATTGTTGGTATCAATACTTTAAATAAATGCTTATTTTTCCCATAAGAAAGAATAGTAAGGAGCCAAAGGACTTTAACTTTTTGAGATGCTACATGCAAGTTACTGTTAGTTCCTATCATTTTTTTATCATGCTTTTAAACTTGAAGGTAGCATTTTTTAGGTGCTAGAGTAATAAACAAAATTGGATATTTTGAATATTGATTTTTAAGATTGTGGATTGGGGGCTTAGGAGTTATTACTAAGCACTATTACATTTGAAGGACAGCAAACTAGATATTTAACTATGTGTCATGTATTCTTGTCTAAGGTAAAGGTGACTTTTAATTTTATGTATTTACATGGAGTGACTCATCTTGCATTTTTTGTGATTTCTTTTGGTAGCAATACCCTTTATGCTATCTCTTTGTTGGTATAACATTAATGAAAAAAGGTGATTGTAAAAGCTGGTTATTGTGAGTTACACAGCTTTCAGTGGGAAAAAAAAATACCCTACAGTCCTAGATTGGTACAGAATATCTTGATAAAAATTTATTTTTCACAAACATAGGACACTATGCTAAAAACATTCTAAAATTAAAATTATCATGATGCCTGCTAGTGACTTAGTTGCTCTGATTGGTTTTTCTTTTGTAGAACGTTTTTATAATGTGCTTTTTCCCTTGTATTTTAGCCAAGAGTTGAAGCTAAACCAGAAGTTCAGTCTCAGCCTCCTCGTGTACGTGAACAGCGACCTAGAGAACGACCTGGTTTCCCTCCTAGAGGACCAAGACCAGGTTAGTCAACCCCTTTTGTAGCCTTCAGCACTTAGCCCTTTTAAGGTTGGAAAAGACTGAACTTTAAAAAACTACAATATGTTCTATACACAGAACTTTGTAGTATCAAATTGTGACATGAGGAACCTGCTCAGATCCTTAAAGATGTGAGGAACCTGCTCAGATACTGTTTGGGGCAGAATAGCCAAGCTTTAGGGGGGTAGAATTGGTTGACATGCCATGGAGACATATATTGTGAAGGAATAAAAGACTAGAGACTAACTTTATTTGATTATTGTCCCTGGTTTTAAGAATCCAAAACCAAGCTGCCAGTTATCTCCTCTCTTACTTAGTGCTCTTATTTCTTCACAGATAAACAATAAGCACACCTTGGTTCTTCTTATTTTGATTGTCTTAGGTATTAAGTAAGTTGCCACCATTTTTTAATTGTTTATGTTATTAGCTAATATATGTAGTACCTCTATTTGAATTCTATAGGAATATTTAGTTTGCTTTTGGGAGGAGGTGAAATGATAGTATACATCAATTTACATGATATTATTTTAAAATTTTGATTTATTTGCTGAGTGTGGCAAAAATTAAAGATTAAAAAAATAAAAGAATAAGTGATACATTGCTAAACCAAAAGTCCTAGATTTGTCACTGGTTGAATTTATGGTCTTGAGTGAGACCCCTATATTATGAGCTTCTCTAGCTTATGTCATTCAGTTATTTTACATAAATTAATTCTTGTATATTGCCTATTTGCCTCATTGTGTTCCTTTATTATTAGGAGGAGCAAATAAGATTTTATATATTTGTATATATACTGATATGTGTAAAAGACTACAATAATGAGATAATTGGTATTAAAGTTTACTGATTTTGCTGTAATGTCATATAATCAAAGAGAAGTAATTTGAGAATTTCAGAAGACCAAGCAGATATTTAGTAGAAATACACCTCACTATCTGAAGTCTACTTGGTTCCTGGGTGATGGCAGTAGTTTAATTAAGTAGGAATATCTGTACTAATATTTATTTGACTTTTGTATAACCAGACCAGTAGATCTAGAAGATTTTAGCAACTTAGCCAGTATCCTCACTTGACCAGTTTAGTGTCATGCTGTTTTCTAATCTACTAATAATGGGTATTTCTGCTTCTTTTCTTTTTCCTTTTTATTTTTTTTGAGTCGGGAGTCTCACTCTGTCACCCAGGCTGGAGTGCAGTGGCATACTCATGGCCAATGCATCCTCGACTTGCTGGGCTCAGGCAGTCCTTCTGCCTCAGCCTTCCAAGTAGCTGGAACTATAGGCACACACCACCACGCCCAGCTAATTTTTTTGATTTCTTGTAGAGACTAGGACTCACCAAGTTGCCCAGGCTGTTCTTGAACCCTGGGACTCAGGCAGTCCTCTCACCTCGGCCTCCCAAAGTGCTGGGATTGCAGGTTTGAGCCACTGCGCCCAGCCTCTGCTTCTTTTTTCAAGTAACTTACTTGGTCTTACTAAACTAAAACAAGAATGTCAGTATTAAGTGATTTTTACATTTATTGCTTTGAGTTAGTTTTTGTGATATTGTAAACTTTAATATCTGCTCTTTTTTTCTGTTCTCAGGCAGAGGAGATATGGAACAGAATGATTCTGACAACCGTAGAATAATTCGCTATCCAGACAGTCATCAACTTTTTGTTGGTAACTTGCCACATGATATTGATGAAAATGAACTGAAAGAATTCTTCATGAGTAAGTGGATTATTTTGCTTTAAAATTAATTTTTAAAATTATTTTAAATTAGACAGGAGGCATATAGAGCTTTTTTAAAAAATATAACTAATTTTTAACAGTGTTTATCTCTTTATATGGAATCCAGTTACCAACCTCACCTTAATTGGGCAGAAGGGAGTAGATGACTAAATCAGATATTTCTTGGTGACTATTTAGTGTTGACTTGTCCTGGTTCAGTAGAGTTTAGAAACCAAGGGATGTATTAGTCTTAAATTCAGAGAAGGGACTCATTTGGCAAATGAGTCAATATATTAGGAGAAAACTAACAAAGATGCAGAAAGGTAACAAAACTGGCAGCCAGCTCAGCTCTTGGTATGTTACATGAGTGAGCGAATGTATCTTAGTTATCACTGTGTATAGCAGCTTGTAACTTTTGTTTTCAGATAGATCAAGGAGATTGAGGTTATTCATCCTAAACAATTAAAGCCATCAAAATATTCTGTTAAAATATTTAACTCTTGGTGTAATGTATATTTTCACAGGTTTTGGAAACGTTGTGGAACTTCGCATCAATACCAAGGGTGTTGGGGGAAAGCTTCCAAATTTTGGTTTTGTGGTTTTTGATGACTCTGAACCAGTTCAGAGAATCTTAATTGCAAAAGTAAGTGATTTAAAGGGCATAATTCAAGACTTTATTATTTCTGTTATATGTATTAATTTGGTGCATTTAAAAACCATAGAAAACCTTTTAATGGTAAAGCCAAAAATAGTTAATTATGAGATGGTATTTATGCAAAGAATAAAGATTTGTTACTAGTTTTAAAAGGTCTAAGGTGTAGATAATTTTACATTTCATTATTTGCTCTGTTGAAGAAGGTTGGAAAGAGTGCATATTAAGAATTTCATGAAAGTTGTTTTTATTTTTATTAGGCTTTTCTAACTTATCTGTGCAGAGAGTAATACATTTCTCTTGCTGTCTAACCTGCCCATGTAAATATTTTTTTCCTCTTTTAAAGCCGATTATGTTTCGTGGGGAAGTACGTTTAAATGTGGAAGAGAAAAAAACAAGAGCTGCAAGAGAGCGAGAAACCAGAGGTGGTGGTGATGAGCGCAGGGATATTAGGCGCAGTGACCGGGGTCCCGGTGGCCCACGTGGAGTAGTGGGCGGTGGGATGATGCGGGACCGTGATGGAAGAGGGCCTCCTCCGAGAGGCGGCATGGCGCAGAAGCTTGGCTCTGGAAGAGGAGCCGGGCAAACAGAAGGCCGCTTCACGGGGCAGCGTCGCTGAAGATCCACTGTTGGCAGAATCTTGGCAGTGGTACATTATTCATCGTGTTTGCATTCTTGTTAATTTCTTTTTTTTTTTTTTTGGCTTTGGAATGTGACACAGCCTTTTTGATCATTTCTTTGATGTGAAAAGCATCTTTTGGTTATCAGTTATATTGAGGTGGACATTATTTCCCCAATTTCACAACAGGATTCACATTGTTAATTTATAAATCTAGACTTGGAGAATTAAGGACTGAGAAATGACCACATCTTAAACTATCTACAACAAAATGAACTTAAAAGGACATGCCCACTGATTTTGGGTCCTTTGAGTCAAAAAAAAAAAAAAACTTCTGCACATTTTGTTTAAGTGTTATTGTTTCTGCCTATTAATGTTGGAAACACAAGTAGTGCAATTTGTGCAATTGGAGAATCTTGCCTTTTTTTGTCGGCTCCCCCAAAAATACAAACCAACAAAACTTGTTATGCACTCATCAAAATGCACTAATGGGTACTCTGAACTCATTAACATTGACATCTGCAACAGGAGGCAACAGGGAAAAAAAATCTTTCATCTTCTTTTCCAGTAGAAAATAGTTGGTGAAATGATGAGGGCATTTTATCTGCTTGCTGTGACCAGCGTGTGTACACATAAACCTTAACAAGACTACAAGTATATTCCAGAAGGAAATCATTTAGTTACGAACTAAATAACAAAAAAATCAGAACTTCAAATGCTATGGTCTTGACTCTTAGACCAGATTTAGTAGCTCCATATCTGAGATTTTTTCTACCTGCCCCTCTTCAGTACAGGGATGGCTGGCTGCTCAACAACACTCCTCCTCCCCTTTTTCCTTTCTTTAAGCTGTGTACAGTGAAAATTGTCTTTACTGTATTTTTGTTCTCTGGTAATGTAATAAGCATGATGGTGCCTTCTATTAATACATCATTCCAGTCTTGCTGGTAATTTTGTACAGTATAGTGTATGAAATGCTGTGCTGCAAAGGCCAAACAGCTGCAAAATGTTGAAAAATCATTGGAAGTGTATAAAAATTGCAGTATCTTTAAAACCAGTAAAATGGACTAGCATATTATTTATCTTGTTCATCAGTTAACAACTTTGTGTTCTCTGTGGGAGGGACAGAGAGTCCTGTGTGTTTGGGAGGGAGAGGGAAGGAGGAAGTCAGTTATTTGAGTAAGTCTCTAGTTGACTTCTCTTAGCTTGAATGTGAAAGTCGAAATGTATCACTTCAGTGCTTGGAAAAGTCCGTCAACTTGATGTGTGTTTTTAGTGACATTTTAAAAACAGATTCCATAAACGGCAAATAAACCTGAAGTGAGGATACTGCAATTTTCAGAGAAAAGAACAGCAGCTCTTGTGTTTGCATTTTCTATTTGGGGGGGCAGGGAACTGTCATTCATTTTGCACAATTCTTGAACTGATGTCAGCACCCGAGTGGCTCCTGAATTTAAGTCTGGGACGACATCTTTTATTTTTACATAAATCTTTAAACAATTCTGTGAGCAAAGTTGTAGCTGCTGGATTATTGTCTGTCTTTATAGCAAGTTCCAGTAAACCACAAGTATGGCAAAGCTTATCCAATTTTATGCTTGGAGCAGTCAGTACATACCAGTTTCTGATGTTTCAGGCAAGAAGTGGGGTAAATAAGTGTGACCACTTAAAGCTGCTTGTTAGCATGGAAGACTTCTCCATTCTGTCTTAGTAAAAACAAAATATGCACTTGACATAGTAGCAAATTGGTTCTGAATTATGCAACTGTTTGCTATTTAGTTAGCTAGCAAATAATGCACATATTTTGTTTTTCATGTACTGGGCAATATGAGTAAAATTAAATGTCATTTTTTTCTCCCCTTGAGTGAGGTCTTCCATGTTTGAGGAAAAGTCTTGCACTATTGAGTATATTTTGGGGTCACAGTTTTTCATAGTTTGCATTTTGGGGGGCTTAAAGAGTTTTTTTGTTTGTTTGTTTGAAACAGTTCTTCACTTTATGATGTATAGTACTTGAAGTTCTTATCAGAAGATTACTTGGGAGTTTTGAAGCCTTTATTCAGACCACTTTTAAATAAGTGGTTGTTTTATTGTCAATGTTTCCCCCCCCGCCAAACATATTTTTCTCAATTCTTCTATTTCTTTCTGTTTTCCATTTTATATATATGTATAAAGTTTCTAATCCAGGATATTGCCCTGCCACCCATGAAAACTGTTCTGGCACCAAAAGTAATAACAAATGTTAAGTGTAATAGAAAAGTAGAGCAAAGAGCCATTCAGCTTCAGTCTTTACATACCATGAATATAAAACATTAAACATCATATGGAGAAGTTTACATGGTGAATGTTCACCTGCAGTACTGTGGACTTTTAACATTTTGTCCCCTTTTCAGTGAAACAGAGTACAAATATTCATGTACCATTACTGTTATTGCTGATTTCATTTTATTTTTTGATGGTAATATTCTATCCTTATGACACTATTGCAACCAAATTGGCTTACCATCTCGGCTTTAGTAGGCATAGAAGACATTGGATTACCATCTTTATTGCTGTAATGTGTTAAGCATTATATGCTAGTAGAATCTAGTTAAATTGTTTCAGGTGGAAAGTATTCTTTGAGTTTCCATTTTGAATGTGTTTGGATTAAACAAACAATAAACTACTGATGTCTGCAGCATTTATCTATGTCCCTAATTTAATCTGTAGCTTTTATGTTTGGAAGGAAATATTTTCTTCCAGTTGCATTTCATACAGCCTAAGTGGAAATAAGAAACTGTTCTAAAACCAATAGCTTATTATTTATGAAATTTGATGTATAAAAAAGAAAAAAGCATTTAAGTAACACTTGAACATTGTGAGAGATCTCTCCCAGTCCAACTAGACAGCTAGTATACAAGTTGAGTGTTAGAATACCACGTAGCAGTAAGGACAGTGAGAATGACAGAAAGCAGACTACTAAACATTTTTTTTTTTAATCTTGGGTTTTCTAAAGGATTTCTACCTTGCATCTTAGACAGAAAAGGAGAAAGGAAGGGATGAGAAGGTTGAGGTTGTCTGAAGTTAATGGACAATCAACTAAGTTCAGAAATTGGAACAAATTTATCAAACTCTACAAGAGTGTTAAAGGAAAAGCAGTCATTTAGTCATGTTTCTAATGAAAAATGAGGTCCTAAGCCATATGTAATTTTAGAACTTGCAACTTGAAGGGAAGGATATGGATGAATTTTTCCTGATTACATACACACACATTTTTTTGGGGGGGAGCTGGATTTATTGAGAGGATAGAAAAGCTCCCAGGGTGTGAGGGGACCTGAGGGGGTTGCCCGATGATACATTAATGACTTTAAGATTCTTAAATCAGTCTTTACAAATTTGTAGTAGAGACAAATCAGAATAGTCATTACCTAAATAGTCTTAGTGGGGAGTAAAACTTAAAATTTTATATTAAACTTACTTTGAATTATGTGATAATTCAGCTAACTCCATGCCTGTGGAAAAACATTTTTTAAAGGATAAAATGTATATCTCATACTGTTGAAGATTTGAAAGAGCAAATTATCACTTGGTCCAGGAAATTTATATGGAACAAAATATTTGAAAACTAGTCACTCAGGAGGTCGACTTGCTCATCTTAGTGTATATTTTGGCTGGGCACAGTGGCTCACGCCTATCATCCCAGCACTTTGGGAAGCCGAGGTGAGAGGATTGCCTGAGCCCAGGGGTTTGAGACCAGCCTAGGCAACTTGGTGAGACCTCATCTCTACAATAAATCAAGAAAAATTAGCTGGGCGTGGTGGTGCACACCTGTAGTTCCAGCTACTTGGAAGACTGAAGCAGAAAGGTCACCTGTGCTCAGCAGGTAAAGGTTGCGGTCATCATGAGCATGCCACTGCACTCCAGCCTGGATGACAGTGAGACTCCAAACTCAAAAACAATATATATATATACACACGCACACACACTACATTTCAATAAAGACTTCTAAAATTCTATGTTCACAAGACTCGCTGATTAGTAGCAGAATGCATTTTGATCAATTTAATGTCAGTTTTATTTCAAGATTACTGGGTAAATGAGCAGTTTATTAAATTATGAAAGAAATTTGCTTTTGTGATAGGTTTCAGCAGATTCACAGAGAAAGTAAGATCATTTGCAACAGTAAATCCAGTAATTCCTAAATAATGAAGTTACTGACTGTTTTTGACAAATAGGGCCTAAAATCCTCTCATCTGCTTGTGCGCAGTGTATGTGCACGTTATGTTTAACATGCTTTGGAATTATGAGAAGCCTGTTTTTAGCATTACCAAATATTGAGTAAAGTACTATAGATGCAGATTCAGAATTACACAAAGATTACTAGCCCGATTAACTGATCTCTGATCTCAAATTGATAAAGTTGGTGGCTGCTTTCACTATGTGACTTTAATATTATTTTAATTGTTCTGTTCTATTATCACCCCAGGCCCTCTCAATCCCTTCTGTCTCTAGTCTTATTTTCCTCACAAATTTTCTTTGGGTAATTTTATTTAGGCCAGGCACTTCCTTGGTCTCACTGTATTTTCCAATCAATAAATTCCATACAGTATGCGAAGGGGGAGCTGAAGAAAATCAGAGTTTATAAAAAATTGTGTATTGTTACATGTTTAAACTTCAGTCAACTTCATAGTGCTCTCTGTTTGATGCAATGCGCCTGTTGGCACTTTTTCCACTGCTCCGGTTTTTGAACTCAGCAGTTTTGACGCCTTTTAGTGCTTCTGTTTTTTTGTTTCACGTCTTCCACATTGGCAAAATGTTTCTCTTTGAGAACTTTTTTCGGGCAGTAAAACAAAAAGTCACTCAGGTATAGGGAGAGTGGGATACCGGGTCATGCTATTTTTGGTCAAAAACTGCTGAACCTCAATGGGATGTCGGCAGGTGCATTGTCGTGGTGAAAGAACCAGGCACCTGTTTGACACAAGTCTGGATATTTCTCCTGCAAATTGTGATGCAACCTTCTCAAAGCTTGCACCAGATAAAAACTTTGGTTGACTGTTTTGATCGGGAACAAATTTTGAGTATACTACAAGAGGCTGGCCTCTATGATAATCCTGGTTTTGGGGATACTCTGGTTAAGAGCAGGATTTTGGAGACAGACAGCCTGGGTTTGAGTGGCAGCCCCACCATTTAATGGTCAGTGTTTTTCTGTGCCTATTTCCTCATTTAGAAATGAGATGGTGGTGGCTTTTTCACCCAGACTGGTGTGCAGTGGCACAATCATGGCTCGATATACCTTCGACTCAAGTGGCTCCCTCAGCCTTAGTCTCCTGAGTAATTGGACTTCAGGATGTCAGGTGTGTGCAACCACACCTGACTAATTTTTTTTTTGCTATTTTGAGGAGACAAGGCCTCACTATGTTGCCCAGGCTAGTCTTGAATTCCTGGACTCAAGCAATCCTCTCACCTTGACCTCCCTAAATATTGGGATTACAGGCATGAGTCACTGTGCCTGGCTGAGATGAGTGATTATAAAAACTCAATGAGCACCTTAAACAATTTAGTAGTTACTGACTTGATTGTATTTCTACTGTCTACCTACCCTGTGTTCCAAACATGTGTTTTAAATATCCTTCTGGCCACATCCCCTTTGAAGCACTTTGAATTCAACGTTGGAAAGTTCAAAACCATGTATTTTTTTCCTGAATGACTTGAACTAGTTATATGTGGCTCTCTAATGATGAACATCTCTCTCTCTTTTTAAATCCAACTCATCAGACTAGAAATGTTTGAAGTCTCATCTGTTCCACTCAATATCTTCTTTGCCTCTACCCTCCTTCAAAGTGTCAGGCACTGTGCCCAGCTCTTAAATAAGTTAAAGGACTGGAAAGCCCTTTGGGGAGAGGGAGTTGGTACACATTTAAGAAGGTGGCCGGGGACAGCCCCTAAAGGGTCTTGTTGGCCTCATAGAGGTTAGCTGGTAAGTTGTTGAGTTTTGGCATGTGGGGCCTGGGGGGTGGGGAGGGAATGAATGACAAGATCTCGATTTTGAACCATCTTTCTACGGAGTAGGGTGGAGTTTGATTATGAATTGGAGTAAGCCAGGTAGTGGGATGATGTCAGCTTTTCAGTTAAGGGCTATGATAGACTTGACTAGAGTGGTAGTGCCAGACCATCTAAAGAATGATGAATTTGGGAGATGTGAAGGTAAAATAACCAACCGGGTCTTGGTGAAGGAAAGGATGGTATCCAAGAGTCTGAAGTTCCTCACTTGCATAAGTGGAGAAGTACGATGGCATGTGAATGGTAGAAACACAAGAGGGGGAAAGAGCTTTCAAGGAGTCTATGAGCTGAGACAGGAATGCTAGTGGAGTCCTTTATGGGATTTTGATGGAAGCTAGACCTAAGGAGATTAGGCTAGCTAAAAGTGTGATTTTTTTTTTTTTTAAGTTGGATTCTCACTCTCACCCAGACTGGAGTGCAGTGGCACGCTCCCGGCCACTGCAGCTTCAACCTGCTGGGCTCCGGTGATCCTTCCGCCTCAGCCTTCCAAGTAGCTGGAACTACAGGCATGCGCTACCATGCCCAGCTAATTTTTTATTTATTATAGAGATGTCTCGAACCCGTGGGCTCAGGCAATTCACTCACCTCACCATCCCAAAGCGCTGGGATTACAGGCTGAGCCACCGAGCCTGGCTGCGTGCGTGATTTTGTATGCTGTGTTTGGTTCCCTTGACTTGTGCCTTTTTATTTTGAAAGCAATACATGAAAGGATAACTTGTTATATGTATTTTACCACAATTTTAAAAATACATACTCTGCACATTATGGAAAATATAGAGGCTCCAATAGAATGGACTTATAATGCCACCCACAAGTGATCTCTAAATGCCTTGGCGTATATATTTTTGACCTTTCAGATTTTTTTCATCTTCTTCACTGTTTCAGTGAAGACAAAACATTGAACAATGTGTATTGAGTACACCAGGCCCTGTTCTCCATGCTGAGGATACAGTACCTGAATGAGTGGACAAGGCCCTTTGTTTCCCAGGGCGTTTTTTTACTTGATAATGGAGAGGTTATAGCAGTAAATGCTATGAATAATAAGAGGATACAAGTTACAGCAGTACATGCTATGCAGAGCACTAAAATAAGATAATACAGAACCCTGCAGTGGCAGGTGTCCCCCAGTCACCCATTCAGTTACATCTTAATGCAGGGGTCCTCCAACCAGAAGAAACAGTTTATGCAGTCTGTAAAATTGGAGAAGCTTGGAGGGTCACGAAAAAGATGGGCGGAGTGAGTCAAGGAGTGGCAAAGTGGTAAGAGGTGAAGTGGTGGAAGAGATAAAGGGACTAGGTCATGTAAGATAGTAAGCCAGGATAGGAGTTTATTTGAATTTTTTAAAGTTGCCATAGAAAGCCATTAGAGACTTGGGCATTTGGAGATGAATTAGGCTGCACTGAGAACAGGTGGTAGGATGAGACAAGAAGCAGGAGGACAGACTTGTATAATTCTGGGGTTCTGAGGAGAACTCTGTGCTGGACATGGTGCAGATAGCTCTTTGCAGCTTTTGGATTAGATGAGATCACCTAGGAGGACACTGTACAACCGCATGCAGCCACTCACACTTGTAATCCCAGCAGAGGGAGGCGGAGGTGAGATGATTACCTGAGCCCAGGGGTTCAAGTCTAGCTTGGGAAACTTGGTGAGACTTCATCTCTACAATAAATAAAAAAAGCTGGGTATGGTGATTTGCACAGCCTGTGGTTCCAGCTACCTTGAAGACTGAGGTGGAAGGATCATCTGAGCCCAGCAAGTTGAGGCTATGGTGGTCATGAGTGTGCCACTGCACTCCAGCCGGGTGACAGAGCGAGACTCCGACTCAAACAACAACAATCGTACAAAAGAGAAGAGACTGAAGACTAAGCCCTT
Organism: Carlito syrichta; assembly: GCF_000164805.1. NCBI lineage: Eukaryota > Metazoa > Chordata > Mammalia > Primates > Tarsiidae > Carlito > Carlito syrichta. The sequence goes on along the minus strand of NW_007255876.1, from coordinate 473,261 downwards.
GGATACCGCCAACATTTAGGAATATGGCACAGGAGAGGAGAATACAGAGAAAACGGGGAGGCAGTATGACAAGCTCCGGTGTCACTGAAAACTAAGTTCAAGAGTTCCTCAGAATAGGCAGTTGTGTCAAATGCTGCTTAGAGGTTAATTAAATAAAACAGTGAATTAGGGCAGGCTGCTAGAATAAAAAGACCCCAGAATGTCTAATGACTCAGATTCAATAATTGGGGTTTTCTTCATGTAAAAAGTATTAGAAGCATGGTGGTGAAGAGGTCAGTAGTTTGGCCCTCCTCCCACTTCGTCACTCAGGGCTGCAGGAATGAAGACTCTACCAGCTTCAGTAGCTGGCTTCAAGTCACACTGGAGTCACTTCCATGAGAGCCAGCAACAAGGGAAAAAACACGAGGGTCTGAAGTGGGAGGTTTCTATGGACCGGGAATGGGAATGTACACATCTCATATCCCATTGGCCATCTCTAACTCAATGGAGGGTGAAAAACAATAAGCCATACATACAGAAAACAGGAACCAGCTCTTGAGTAGCTAGTAATCACCACAGATGACTCTGGCAGGATACAGGTCATAGTGACTTACTTGGTAAGAACAATTTCAGTGGAGTAATAAGAGAGGACGAGGTCAGAAATGGAACTAACACTTTTTCTATAGCTTTACAACGAAGATGGACAGAGGAATGAGGCACAGGCTAGAGGGAAATGAAAGGTAAGGGAAAGTTACAAGAGGCATGCTACCAGTATAAGCAGAATGTACCCTTTAATATTTGAGGAACGGATCCCTATGTTCACACCATTATAGTTTAGATGTGTTAGTGACATGATCAAGGTGTGGCATATGTTGAACCTGGTAAAATAAATGGTATATTGTACTTTAGGTTTTCAAATCTAGTTGACTTCATAATCACTTTAATGGAGTAATCAGGTCATTATGTAAGCTAGGTTTGGCAAGTGTCTTCCCAGCAGAGAACCTCAAAACTTCAAAACAAGTCAGTTCACTTGCTTAACAGAATGGTGAAACGTATTCATCGTGCCTTTTGATTTCTGGCTTATTTCATTTACCATGGTGTTTTCAGGATTCATCCATGATGTAGCTTGTTATCTGTACTTCCTTTTTGTGGTCAAGTAATATTCCATTAAATGAATATACCACATTTTATTTATTCCTCAGCTGATGGACATTTGGGTTGTTCCTACCTTTTGACTATTATGAATAATGCTGTAAGCATTTGTTAAATGTTTTTACTTCTCGGGTATAAACCTAAGAGTGGAATTGCTGGGTGACATGGTCCTTAGTCTATTTTCTCCTTTGATCATTGTCATTGCCATCTCTCAAGCTGTCCTCTTGTGTCCATCTCATGCATTCCCATACTGTTTTCTTTAGATTTCCAGAACATCTTTGCTTCCTTCAGGGATTAATGTCTCTCTCAGCCCATTCCATTGTAGTCCTATGTGGGTAATTCATATCAGTGACTTTCCATGCTGTTACCTCAAGTTTATTTGTGACTCAGTGGTATTTTCCATTCAACCTCAGCAACTTGAGCAACAGCCAAGCATCCCATCCTCCAGACCCAATCACCCTGTGCCATTTCCAAGGTCTTGAATTCACAAACGCTTTCCCTGATAACTTTTCCCCTCCTATTTCACTCCTACTACACTTATTCTTCATGCCTATGATGACCCCCAGTCTCCCAATGCCTTTCTGTTTTCAGTTTATTAGCTAACTGCTGTTGTGATTTATATTTTTTACTCATGGCAAGCCGTTTCAACGGTGCTTTCTCCAGCATCCTCAATTCCTTCACTCCTTGGCTTAATATCCTTGCATCATCAATTCTCCAACAGGTAGCTTACAGGCCATCTGTCTTCTCCATTCTTTCCCGATAGGATTGCCAACTCCTATGAAACAGAGTCAGTGGGCTCACTAAATTCATGGAATCCAGGCTCAAGTGAGCACATTTTACTATTTTGTGTTCTTTTCACATTCAAATTACTCCTTGTCATAACTATTTCCAGGAATTTTTGCTCTCAGATCCTTGTGCCTCAACCTCAACCTTTTAATGCAGAAATTAAGTTCTTTTAACTGGGCAACATAGCACAATCTCGTCTCTACAAAATATCAAAAAATTAGCCAGGCATGGTGGTACATGCCTGTAGTCCCAGCCACTTGGGAGGCTGAGGTAGAAGGATTGCCTGAGTCCAGCAGGTCGAGGCTGTGGTGAGTTGTGATCATGCCACTGCACTCCAGCCTACGCAACAAGAGTGAGACCCTGAACCCTACTTTTACAGAGATCTGGGCTAGCAAGTGTGTGTGCCTCCTTTTTTGTGTGTGTTTTTTTGTTGTTTGTTTGTTTGCTCTAAACCTCTTCAAGTCTTAGCCCTTTTACTTTATTACCTTCTCTTTACTGATTCTTGGTTTTTTATTAATTATTTTATTCCTTTTCTTGCCTTTTAAAAAAATTTTTTGAGTTGAAGTCTTACTCTGTTGCCCAGGCTGGAGTGTGGTGGCATGCTCACAGCCACCACAGCCTTGACCTACTGGGCTCATGCCATCCTTCCACCTCAGCCTTCCAAGTAGCTGGAACCACAGATGCACACCACCACGCCCAGCTAGTTTTTGTGGTTCTCGAACCCCCAGGCTCAGGCAGTCCTCTTGCCTTGGTCTCCCAAAGTGCTGGAATTACAGGCTGAGCCACCATGCCTGGTCTTCTTTACCTTTTTAAGTTTCTTCTTGCCACTCTTTTCCCCATAGATATTTCCCTGTTTAAAAAGAAAAGTACTACAATCCTGTTTCTACGTAATATTACCTCCTCTTGAACAATCCTGTAGATGGCTTTACCCAGGATGTATAATTTTTGAGAATCTCTGGCTCCTTTACACTTGTTTTTCATCCTTATTTCTTTCTGGAATTGTTTTCTAAAGCATCACCTGTTCACTAAATCCAGTATTTTCTGTCTTTATCCTATGGTTCCCTGTAGAGAGATAAATGGGCTTTCAAGCTTTAGAGGTTCTGGCTTTTAGGGGCCTTAAAATGTTTATATGGTTGAAAATTATTGTAAGGTTGCAAAAGTAAAATATTTTTTGCACTCCTGTTCTCAAGCTTCAGGCCCAACAAAGCTGTATCTGTCCCTTTGATAACAGAAGTTCATCATTCTGTTTTAACCTACAGAGGTACCAAAATTGGGCAGAGCTCCCCACAACTTGGTCACAGCTAAGGATAGAGCTAATTGCTACATCAAGATTCACATCTTGGATTGACCTCTTTTACACCTAGATCCCCGATCTGACTGTGAATATTATAGGTTCAAGAACTAGGTTTTTTGTTGTTGTTCTGAGTCGGAGTTTCACTGTCACCCAGGCACACTCATGGCCACCGCAACCTCACCTGCTGGGCTCAAGTGATCCTTCTGCCTCAGCCTTCCAAGTAACTGGAACCACAGGGATGTGCCACTACGCCTGGCTAAGTTTTTGATTTATTGTAGAGACACGGTCTCACCATGTTGCTCAGGCTGGTCTTGAACTCTTGGGCTCAGGCAATCCTCTCACCTCCACCTCCCAAAGTGCTGGGATTACAGGCTTGAGCCACCACACCCAACTATTTTTTGGATTTATTGTAGAGACAAGGTCTCGCCAAGTTGCCCAGGCTAGTCTCGAACCCCTGGGCTCATGCAATCCTCCCGCCTCGGGTCTCCCAATGTGCTGGGATGACAGGTGTTTGCCACTGCGCCTGGCAATTAACTAGGTTTTATGCATTTTGGACAAGGCTTACAGTTAAGCACTGGAATATTAATGCACACTAACCAACTCACAAAAGATCATAAACGGAATGTTTATTTCTTCATACTCATTAATCACCTAGTACCTAAACATTGATTAGGGTAGAAATGTCTGCTCTCCGGGACACTCAGAGACCAAGCGCGATGACAAAACGTTTGCTTATGATTGGAAGTGAAAATTCCCGGCCTCCTGGGTGCTTCCAGCACCCTGGGAATCAGGGAGCCCTGCAGCCCGCGGGACCTCGGCACGCACAGGACTCGAGTTCCCCAGCCTCGCTCCGTCGCGGAGCGGGTTGGCATCGCGCACGCGTTTGCGTCCAAGGCAGGTTTTCCCGCGAGCCCCGGCCCCAACCACGTGGTTACCTGGGCAGGTCCCGCGCATCCCTCCCGGTCCCCCGTCCGCGTCCCTCCC
>NW_007255876.1:465249-468872 GCF_000164805.1 Carlito syrichta | reverse complement strand
GAGCTACCCGGCCGGGCCCGGGTGAGGGGAGGGGCGGCGGTCGCTGAGCCAATCCTAGCTCGCGACGACGGGGCTTGGCCAATCAGGACGAGGGAGGCTGGCGGGCTCGGGGCGGGCAAGGCCCCGCCCCCTGGCAGCTCCGCGGCCAACGCCTTCGCCCGTGGTTAGTCAGAGCGGTGCAGGGCACAGACTCCCCGGACCCGCGCCTCTGGAGGTGGACGGCGGCCCAACCACCTGGCTGATTTCCCCACAGGCCTTGGCCTTGGCCTTGGCCTTGGCAAGTGTCGGTGCTGGCCGTGGACGCAGCCCGACCCGGGCCGCATCTGCCGCCGGAGACTTGCTGCCTGGGGTTGGGGACCGAGTGCGGTGGTTGCCTTGACGACAGCATGCTGCCCGCGGTCCCTCCAGGTGTGAATTGGCAGAGGACCGAGGCCCACCTGCCTCCCTGCCTGCCTCCCCCAGGACCCGTAACTGTGTCCGCGGAAGAAGTCGCGACAGCGCTGGACTTGCTGGCTTGCTAGTCGGCATCTTGGAGGCCTGCGAGGGGCATGCATTTCACCTGAAATTTGCTTCCAAGTTGAAAACCCTTGGGCTTTCCACGCGAAAGGATTTGAAGAAACAGTAAGTATCACATCTTAAAAAGCTTCTGTTATCTCGAAAAGATTTCAAGCTGTCTTAAACAAAATAAAAATTACATTATCTAAATTGTTGGTGTTAGAGCCATATGCCTACATGGCACGTGTCCAGAGATGCCCCATTGCCAATTGGCCAGGTTTTTTGGGTTCTGTTTCTTTTTTGAGCTTGCTTTACCCTGAGATTCAAAAGGCACGAAAAGCCATAGTTTATAAGTAACTGTTTCAGGAAAACAGAGACTTTGTAGACCATGATACTTATTTATTTATTTATTTATAAAGATGTGGGATACAGTTCAGGGTTAGGTATACAAACGTTGACGATGCAGGTACCCTTGTTAATGAGGTATGCCTCTCCCTCCCCTAACAGTTTCCCTCAACTGCCAATCCCCTTCTTATAGTATTATAGTTGTTCTGCAGTGATACTTTTAAGGTATTTGGGGCAGTGCCACTTGAAAAAGCAGGTGTTGTTCAATGTGGTGTGCTTGATTGGGAGAATAAACTTGTAGTAGTCAACGTGCATAATGTCAGCTTGCGAAATCCTTCAGAACACCTTGGACATCTTAAAGTAATTTTTATTTTGTTCACTTTGCATTTTTAAATATTAAGGATGCCAATTATAAAACATTTTAAAGTGATCCAGGTTATACATTCTAGCTATTTTTGTCATTGGTGTGATAAACCCAAAGCCTAGTCCTTAATAAGACAGACTCTCTTAATGGAAGTGGGGGAAATGAAGGAAAGGAGGAATAAAATTACTTGAGAATTTTTTTCAAATACAAGCATTTTATTAAAAAATAGTTTAAAAAATAGTTAATAGAAGTTAAATTGTCAAGTGTATGGAAAGTTAGTGTCTAGGACACTGCTCTGTAAATATTTTGTAGTAGAATTTACTATCAAAACTGGTAGTAAAATAATGACATAATTTGAGTTGGTGTTGATTGGTGTTTTCTTTCTTTTTAAATTTTTTTTTTTTTTTTAATCACAGTCTCACTCTGTCGCCCAGGTGTCACCTCAGGTAATCCTCCCATCTCAGCCTCCCAAGCAGCTGGGACTTTAGGTACACACCACCACACCTGGCTAATTTTTAAAATTTCTTTTGGAGACACAATTTGGCTATGTTGCCCAAGCTGGTCTTGAACTCCTGGGCTCAAGTAGTCCTCCCGCCTCAGCCTCCCAAAGTGCTGGATTACAGGCTGAGCCACTGTGCTGGTTTGTTTTCATTTTTTGAAAGATGAACCCAAAGATCAATCTTCTGGTTCTCTGTGTAAATCTGCATTAAAAAAAAAAAAAATATATATATATATATATATATATATATATATATATATAGTAAAATCTTAAGCTATCCAGTCTCAAGTGCTGAAAATAAATTGTACACATTGGATTATCAAAGTTTGATAAACCAAAGAGAATGTTTGTTTTTGTCTTTGCCTCCATTGTGCCAATAGAGAAGGGAAAAAAACATGACCACAAATCACAGTCTGGGTAAATTAGTTTTAGATGGCCATAAGTAAGTATTAATATAAAAGGAAAGAATTTTTTGTTTTTCCAAAGTTTAATAAATTAATGTTTTATATTGTCTGTTTTTAAAAAAATTCAACTATGAATCATCATTGAATATATAGTTTTGTTTTATTTGTTTTGAGTTGTAGTCTCACTGTCGCCCAGACTGGAGTGCAGTGGCATGCTCACAGCCACCGCAGCCTCGACCTGCTGGGCTCAGGCAATCCTTCTGCCTCAGCCTTCCAGGTAACTGGAACTACAGGCACGTGCCACCATACCCGGCCAATTTTTTGACTTATTGTAGAGATGAGGTCTTGCCAAGTTGCCCAGGCTGGTCTCAAACCCCTGGGCTCAGGCAGTCCTCTTGCCTCCACCTCCCAAAGTGCTGGGATGGTAGGTGTGACCCACTAAGTCTGGCCTGAATATATATTAGTTATTAAAACTTTTTATCCTAAAATATTTGAAATCACATTGGGATTTAGAACAGTATTTTTTTTTTTTTTTTTTTCTGGGAGTGGAATGATTTGGTCCCACAAAATTGCACCCAAGAGTTTTTTTTTCTGAGTCATAGTTTCACTCTGTCGCCCAGGCTGGAGTGCAGTGGCACCCTCATGGCCACCACAGCCTCGACCTGCTGGGCTCAGGCAATCCTTCCACCTCAACCTTCCAAATAGCTGGAACTCCAGGCATGTGCCACCTTGTCCAGCTAATTTTTTATTTATTGTAAAGATATGGTCTCGCCAAGTTTACTGGTCTTGAACCCCTGAACTAAGGCAGTCCTCTCTCACCTTTGCCTCCCAAAGTGCTAGGATGACAGATGTAAGCCGCCGCGCTCAGCTAGAGCAGTATTTTTAATCTTTGCTTCTGAAATTTAAAATAAGAATGAAAAAAATAAAGTTAACTTTATAGTTGTAGTTTAATAGCTTTGACATATAACAATCAAACCTGGCCGGGCTCGGTGACTCAGCCTGTAATCCCGCGCTTTGGGAGGCCAAGGTGAGTGAATTGCCTGAGCCTGTGGGTTCGAGACCCGCCTGGGCAACTTGGCGAGACCTCATTTCTACAATAAATCAAAAAAATTAGCTGGGCATGGTAGTACGTACCTGTAGTTCCAGCTACTTGGAAGCCTGAGGCGGAAGGATCGCCGGAGCCCAGCAAGTCGAGGCTGCGGTGGCCAGGAGTGGCCACTGCACTCCAGTTTGGGCGATGGAGTGAGACTCCAACTCAAAAACAACAACAACAACAACAATCAAATCTTATCATGTAGTGGCCGAAAGTTCAATCCGAGAGACCACCAAGAGCCAATTCCGATGAAAGTTCAAGAGGGTCTTTATTGCATGCTTGAGCCTGGACCTCTGTCGACAACCGACGCAGCGGAGTACACCCAGAGGCCCCGACTTCTTTAAGCAGACACCTTTTATCATGGTTACACAAAGGGAGGAGGAGTATGGGGAGACTTTCCAGTCTTGTTACCATTTAATTGGG
>NW_007255876.1:448488-465045 GCF_000164805.1 Carlito syrichta | reverse complement strand
TAAACAGCTACAGGTTATATTTTAAAGCAGAAAACTAAAATGGCTGTGCTATTGTCCACAAGCCAATTACATATTTATTGGGTTATAGCATGTTCTTAACCTAAGTCTTTTGTATACTCTGTTATGGCCCTCTCCATCAATTAAAGTCAATCTGTACTTGGAATGACATAATGAATCTTCATCAATCATTGGTAAAACATGAATGATTCAATTAGGATTGTTTTTATTCAGGAAATGTCAGATAATGGGATTATAAAAATTCTAAACACAAAGTTCAAATTAATAATCATTGACAAGGTTTTTTAAATACCTTTACAGTATATTTGGTAGTGTAAATATTTAATTTCATTTAAAAATCTACTTATGTACTGATGTCATTGCTCTTATTTTGTAAGTTCAATATAGTAATTAATGTTGTAAGAAAAGGAAAGAAAAATATTTTATAAAAGATTCATAGTGTTAATTTATTATGTGATCATTTTGTGATAAAATGCTTTCCCCAATTGAGTAAAAGATGCATGAATATTTTCAACTTTGATCTTTTAAACCTGGTGTACATTTTTTTATCTTTGTTCAAATCAAATTTAACTGTGCCTTTTTCACCTTTGAGTGTAAAGGAATTGTGTAAAGTAAGCTGTAATTGTTTGTGTATGATGGCTCAAATGTTGTTTCATTGGAATTAAAAATATACTGATTTTCATTAACATGGCATTTATTAATTTAAAGTCAATGAGTTCAGTTCCATGCCTTGTCTATTATGAAATGTGTATGAATATTTTGAAAACATAGCTTAGGTGTAGAAACTCTAAGAAAGGCAGTAAACAGCAGACACTCTCACTGCTATCCTGCCTGTTGTGCCCTTGACTATGTATCTTCTCTTCAATAAATCTACTTTTGTTAATTAAAAAAAAAAAAGCAGCTCTAAGAAAGTTGTTCACACAGGACAGCCATGAATACAGCGACTAATATGGAAAACAAACAAGGAAGAATTAATGTGCTGGGAGGGTGGAGGAAATTAATATACTCATCCTTGTTAACTCTGTGTTTTGGTTTCACAGCAAAAAAAGTTTCTACTGGTTTTAAATTAAAATGGAAAAATATGAGAACTTAGGATTGGTTGGAGAAGGGAGTTATGGAATGGTGATGAAGTGTAGGAATAAAGATAGTGGAAGAATTGTGGCCATCAAGAAGTTCTTAGAAAGTGATGATGACAAAATGGTTAAAAAAATTGCAATGCGAGAAATCAAGTTACTAAAGGTGAGTAAATGTGTATATTGAATTGTAAAAATGTGATTTATTTCTTGATCAAGTTATGGTTTTAGAAAAATATTACTGGTTTTTAAATTTGTTTTATTTTCATAGCAAGGTTTAAGATATACATTTCTTCAGCAATAAGAAAAAAATGAAATGATTAAATATACAAATTCATTTATCTTGTGAATTTAAATCTGATTTTAAAAGTATTTGTTCCTTCTCTTAGTATCTATCTGCCTATGTATCAGCTATCCATCATCCATCTATCTATCTTCTATCTATCTATCTATCTATCTACCTACCTACCTACCTATCATCTGTCCATCTCTCAATCATCTATCATCTAGCTATCTATCCTCTATCACCTGTCATCTATCATCTATCTATACTCTATCACCTATCTGTCATCTATCTATCTGTCACCTATCTATCTATCTATCCATCTGTCTAATATCTATCATCTATCTGTCTATCCTCTATCATCAATCTATCTCTCTGTCTATCAATCATCTATCGTCTATCTTTCTATCATCTAGCTATCATCCATCTTTCTCTCTATCATCTATCTATCTATCTATCTATCTATCTATCTATCTATCTATCTATCTATCTATCATCTACCTATCATCTGTTTTGTGGGTCCCAAAGATCCCTAGGTTTGGCGACTCATTAGGAGGACCACAGTCCTCAGCATGTAGTTGTGCTCATGGCTATGATTTATTACAGTGAAAAGATATAAAGCAAAATCAGCAAAGGGAAAAAGCACGTGGGGGAAATTGCAGAGGAAACCTGGCACAAGTTCAAGAGTTCTTTTTCAGTGGAGTCACACAGGACACACTAATTTCCTCCAGCAATGAGTTGTGACTGTCAGTGTGAAATATTGTCTACCAAGGAAATTCAATAGAGACTCGGTACCCAGAGTTTTTATAGGGTCACATGGGCAGTCTGCCTGGCACTAACCAAAATTCCAAGCTCCCAGAAGTAAAGCAGGTATTCAGCACAAAAAAAATATTGTTTGCACAGTAAACCAACTTTATCAGTTCTGAAGATGAAGGGAATGCTCCTGAAATCCAAGTTTCCAGGTGCCAGCCAGGGGCCCACTTTGCAAGCACACCTTTCTGAGGTAGCAGACTCAGGCCTACTTTGTTAAATCTTTTATTCTCTCCCTCTCTTATCAGTTTCATCAGAAATTTATTAATTTATTTATCTTTAGAACCAATGTATGACTCTGTTGATCAGTATTGTGTCTTTATTTTCTACTTCATTAATTTTTTTCCTTATTATTTGATTCCTTCTATCTATTTTGGATGGGTGTATTTTACATTTCTTTCTCCTAGCTTGTTGAAATATATGATTACTTCTTTAATTTCCAGGCTTTTTTTTCCCTCTTCATCTGTACAGTTAAGGCTATACATTCCCTGTAAGAACAACTTGATATGTATCTCCAATATTTTGATGATTGGTTTCTCATTTCTATTATATTTTTCTTAACACTTGAGTTATTTCCAAGCATATTTCTTAATGTTTGGACATGTGGAAATTTTGTGGTCCTTCTCCCCCAGTTATTTATTTGTGACACAATTGCCCTGAGTATATGCAATATAATAATTTATTCCTTTGAAATTTCATCACATTTGCTTTTCGGTTCCAAATATAGCCAAATAAAAAAATACTCCTTGGGTGCTTAAAAAGTATTCTATTTATGTCCATTCATTCATGTTTGTTAATTATGTTGTTCAAATCTTCTAAATTCTTACTGATTTTTAAAATATGCTTGTTTTACCCAGTACTGAGATAAGATATTATAAAATCTTTCTTTGTGATTATTGATTTTTCTACTTTTTCTTGTACTTAAGTTCATGTTTAGCTTTATAAACATAAAGAACATATTAATTAGTATATCATATTTAGAATATATATATATATTTTGAGTTGGAGTCTCACTCTGTCACCCAGACTGGAGTGCAGTGGCACACTCCCGGCCACTGCAGCCTCGACCTGCTGGACTCTGGCGGTCCTTCTGCCTCAACCTTCTAAGTAGCCAAAACTACAAGCGTGCACTACCTTGCCCGGCTAATTTTTTTGATTTATTGTAGAGATGAGGTCTCGTCAAGTTGTCCAGGCGGGTCTCAAACCCGCGGACTCAGGCAATCCACTCACCTCAGCCTCCCAAAGCATGGGATTACAGGCTGAGCCACCGAGCCCGGCTATATTTAGAATTATTAAATCTTCCTGTTGAATTAAATATTTTATCATCATAAAATAACTCTTTGTATTATAGTAATATTTTGTCTTAAAGCCTGTTTTGTCTGTAACTAATAAGGCTACACTAGTTAATTTTTTTTTCAGATTTTTATTTTATTTTTTATTGTTAAAATGTGGGGAACAATTCAGGATTAGGTATACAAGTGGTCATTGTACAGGTAAAGTTTGGGCCTTCTTTTGGTTCCCACTTTGCGATCAGGTACGCTTACTGATGTTATACTCTCCCCCCGCCACTAGTTAATTTTGCCTAGTGTTTCCATAGTATACCTTTTTTTGCATTTTTACTTTCTTTTTTTTTAAAAAAAATTATTTTAAAGATGTGGGGCACAATTCAGGGTTAGGTATACAAATGTTCATTATGTAGGTGCCCTTGTTGATGAGGTATTCCCCTTCTCCCCTGGCAGTCTCTCTCAACTGCCGATCCCGCTCCCCCCCCCATCCTCTGGCAGTTTCCCACTACTGACAAGTATTTTTACTTCCAATTTTTCCAAATCCTTGTTCAGGTGTATCTCTTGGGAATACCACATAGCTATATTTTGCTTTTTGTCCTGTTTGATCATTTTTGTGTTTTTTCCTTCTTTATTTCAATAGCTTTAGGGGGTGCAAATAGCCTTTGGTCTGGGCTTTAAGTATACCCACCACCCCTACCTGTGCACATTGTACCCAATAGGTGATTTTTCATCCCATCATACCTTCCTCCTTCCCCCCAGGTCTGCAGTGTCCATTATACCATTCTTTTTGTCTTTGTAGATCCTTAGTTTAGCTCCTACTTGTGAGAACATGCTGTATTTGACTTTCTGTTCCTGCGTTGGTTCTCTTAGGATGATGTTCTCCAATTCCATCCAAGTTGTTGCAAAAGATGTTATTTCATTCTTTTTGATGACTGAGTGGTATTCCATAGCGTATATATACCACATTTTCATTATCCATTGATTGGCTGGTAGACATTTAGGTTGTTTCCCCATCTTTGCAATCATGAGTTGTGCTGCAATGAACATGTGGGTGCAGGTGTCTTTTTAGTTTCATGGCTTCTATTCCTTTGGGTAGAACTTAGAAGTGAGATTGCTGGATCAAATGGTAGATCTCCTTTTAGTTCTTTGAGAACTCTTCATACTGATTTTCATAGAAGTTGTACTAATCTACACTCCCACCATAGTGTATAAGCATTCATTTTTCTCTGCATCCATACCAGCATCTGTTGTTTTTTGATTTTGTAATAATGGCCATTCTGACTGGTGTAAGGTGGTAGGTGTCTCACTGTGGTTTTGATTTGCATTTCCCTGACGATTAGTTGTTGAACATTTTTTCATATGTTGACCATTTGTATATCTTCTTTTGAGAGATTTGTATATCTTCTTTTGATTCAAATTTTGCCTTTTAAGTGAAATATTTAGTTCATTTGCATACAGTACAATATCTGATGTATTTTGGATATAAATTGCCACGTTAATATGTGCTATTTTGTATTTCTTTTTCTTTTGTTACTTTGGTTTGAATATCTTCCCCTTTTCCTCTCTGATAATTTGGAATTTATCCATTGTGTTTCTTTTAGTGGTTATGTTAAAGTCTAACATTATTTGATACTTTTTTTTTCCAGGCATGGGCTTCACTCTGTCACTCAGGCTGGAGCGCAGTGGTATAATCATAGCTCACTGCAGGCTCAACCTCTTGGGTTCAAGCAATCCTCCTATCTCAGCCTCCTGAGTAGCTGGGACTACAGGTGTATGCCATCATGCCTGGCCTCTCTAATACTTTTATCCTTTTTCCAGATAATACAAATCCCTTTTAATACTTTATGTCTGGTTATTCCTTTCCAACTCATATGCTAATAACATCATGTATTAACTCTTATTTTTTTAATACAACAAAACATCATTATTATTCAGTGTTCATTCAGGTTTAAATTTTCCACTTTGTTCATCCTTTCTGCATCTTAGATCACTCATTTGGGATCTCTTCTCCTCTTCTTGAAGTATATTATTTACAATTTCCTTTTGTGAGCATCTGTTGTGGGTAAACTATTCAATTTTAGTTTGTGTGAAAATGTTTTCATTTTGTCATTCCAGAAGGACGTTTTTACAAGGTATGAAATTTTAGCTTGGCAGTTATGGCAGTTATTTTCTGTCACTAAAATGAAAATAACATTGTTCTGCCCCATGACTTCTACTGTGGCTCTTAAAAAGTCAGCTATCAGTTCAGTTGCTGTTTTTTTGTAAGTGAATTTTTTTATGTTTAGGACTTTTTTTCTTTCAACTTTTAATTGACATATACATACAGAAAAGTATACATATCATAAAATTACATCTTCATCAATTTTCAAAAAATGAACAAGCTCATGTAAACAGCATTTTAAGTCAAAAACAGTATGTTAAAATCACCCCCAGAAGCTTCCCTTATGCCTCCTCCAGTCGCTACCATGTTCTTCTACCCAGGTAACAGCTAACCTGATTCTGAACAGCATAAAGTAGTTTGATTTCTGGCTACTTATAATATTTTCTCCCTTTGTTTTTCTCAATTTTCACTATGATGTTTCTAGCATGGATATCTTTTATCCTGCTTAGAATTCACTGGGTCTTCATGACTCATGATGTGATTTATTTTATTCATTTTGGAAATTTCTGAGCTATTATTTCTTCAAATATTATTTTGGCCCATTCCCTTTCACCTTTATTTTTGGGACACCAGCTAACATACATTAAATTTTCTCACTGAATCCTCTGTGTCCCTTTCCTGTTTTTCTTTGTCTCTGCACTGTTCTGCATAGTTTATTCTGACTCATCATTTAGTTTACTAATTCTTCTCTTCACAGTATATTATTAATCTCTGTCATTCAGTTGTTAATTTGGGGTTTTTTGTTTGTTTGTTTGTTTGTTTTTTTGAGCTGGAGTCTCATTCTGTTGCCCAGGCTGGAGTATAGTGACACACTCATGACCACCGCAATTTCGACCTGCTGGGCTCAGGTGATCCTTCCACTTCAGCCTTCCAAATAGCTGGAACTACAAGCGTGTGCCACCATACCTGGCTAATTTTTTTTATTTTTATCGTAGAGACGAGATCTTACCATGTTGTCCAGGCTGGTCTCAAACCTGTAGGTTCAGACAATCCTCTCACCTCAGCCTCCCAAAGTGCTAGGATGACAGGCTTGAGTCACTGTGCCCAGCCTGGGGTATTTTTAAATTATGAAATATAACTAACAAATAGTGCACAAAAGAATAATTATAGCTCAATGAATTTTCACAAAGCAAATATTTATGGAGCCACTCTCCAGTTCAAGAAGTAAAACATTGCCAACAACCCTTTTCAGGCACCACCCAGTCACTAACTCTTCCTTCTCTTTTAAGTTAAGCAGTATCCTGACTTGATGTTAATCACTGCCTTGATTTTTTTTCACATTTATTAGCTAAACATGCATTCTTTTTTTTAAACAAACTTTTTTCTTTAACAACAGATTCCAAACCTATAAACGTGCATTCCAAATCACTGTAGTTTATTTTTACTCATTCTTTTTTTAATTTAGACTTAAACATAAAGAAAAGGGTTCAAATCCTAACTGTACAACTCAGTAAATTACCAAAAAGTAAATATACCTGTGTGTCCCTAACCCAACTCAAGAATTAGAATACATCATCACCTCAGAAGCCCCCTCAAGCTTTTTCTCAATGATTACCCCTCATTATAAGTCATATGTTAATTATATGTGTTGCAAATTTCTTCTTCACTTCATGGGCTTCTCTTAATGGTCTCTTCTGGAAGTTGTTAATTTCACTGTAGTCAAGTTTTAAAAATCTTTTCTTTTATGGTTGGTGCCTTTTATGTCCTGCTTAAGAAGTCTTTCTCTGCCTAGAAATTAGAATATTATCCTACATTATTATCTAGAAGCTTAGTAGTTTTGCTTTTTATATTTACACTTTAATATGCCTGAAATTGATCTTAGCTGGTTGACGCAGTCAAATCTTATGATTTTTCCGTGTGGATGTCCATTTGTCCCAGAAACATTTATTGAAAATACCATCTTTCATCACCGTTCTGATGCTCTTTTTGCCACGTTCTTACATGTAGACATGATTTTTCCATTCTTTATTTCATTCCATTGGTCTATTTGTTTAAGTTTGTACTAGTATCCCACAGTCAGGTTTATTCTTTGTAAGTTTTTAAATCTGGTAGAATAAATTTTTCTATTGTGTGTTTATTCTACATGATTGTATTGACTATTTTTGTCTCTTTGTACTGCCATATAAAGTTTATTTTTTGTCGAGATGGAGGTCTCACTGTGTTGTCCATACTGGTCTCGAATTCCTGGCCTTGAGCAATTTCCCTGCCTCTACCTCCCAAAGCGCTAGGATTACTGCATAAGCCACTGTGCCTGGCCCTCCATATAGATTTACAATCAGCTTATCAATGTACATAAAACCTCTAGGAATTTTGTTGAATCTATATAGACCACTTTGGGGAGAATCAATAATTTACAATCTTGCATCTAGTTCATGAACATCATATAATTCCCTTTTTACTTGTCTTCTTGTCTTAAAGTACACTTTGTCATTAGTATAGTTGCACCAGCTTTTTTGATAATTATTAATATAATACATGTGTTTTAATCCTTTTTCCTATTAACTCTTCTGTGTCCTTAGGTGTAAAGTGTATCTCCTGTAAGAAGATCAGTTGGTTATTTTGTTTTATTTAGTCTGACAGTCTTTGTATTTTAATTAGAGCATTTTATTCATTTACATTTAATATAATTTCTATATTTTATATTAACAATTTTTTTTTAAGACAAGGTCTCGCTCTGTTGCCCTGGCTGGGGTGCAGTGGTGCCATCATGGCTCACTGAACTCCTGGTCTCACGTGATCCTTCCACGTCAGCCTCCTGAGTAGCTGAGACTACAGGCACACACCATTATGCCCAGCTAATTTATTATTAGTATTTTTTTTTTTTTTGTAGATACAAGGCCTTTCTATGTTGCCTAGGATGGTCTGGAACTCCTGGGCTCAAGTGATTCTTCTGCCTCGGCCTCCCAAAGTGCTAAGATTACAGGCATGAACCACTGCACCTGACCCCTAATTTCTCAGCGCAGTCACGGACTGAGTGTGGCAGGGACTTCTCCTCTTATGCTCTCACTGGCGCTAGTGGTCCACGGACTTTTACTCCCTTGGAGGTCATGTGGACCTTGAGGTCCACCACCCTGCTGCTGTAGTCAAATTCACTGTCATATCATGGGGGCATCAATCAAGAGGGTGGAGATGATGACCTTTTTGGTTCCCTCCTGTAAGTGAGCCCTAGCCTTCTCCAAGGTAGTGAAGATCAGTGGACTCTACCATATACCCAGTGTTAGCATGGCTCCATTTGATTTTGGTGGGATGTCACTCCTGGAAGATGGTGATGAGATTCCCATTGTTGACAAGCTTCCTGTTCGCAACCTTAAGGGTACTGTGGAACTTGCCATGAATGGAGTTGCACTGGAACATGTAGACTGTGTAGTTGAGGTCAATGAAGAGGTCATTGATGGCAACAGTATCCACTTTGCCAGAGTTAAAAGCAGCCCTAGTAACCAGGGTTTTACTCTATCACCCATGCTGGAGTGCAGTTGTGGGATCACCACTCACTGCAACCTTGACCTTCTGGACTCAGGCAATCCTTCTGCCTCAGCCTCCTGAGTAGCTGGGACTTCAGGTGTGTTCCACCACACCTGGCTAATTTATTTTTATTTTTTTGTAGAGATAAGTTCTCGCTACTTTGCCCAGGCTGGTCTGGAACTCCTGGGCTCAAGTGATTCTTCTGCCTTAGCCTCCCAAAGTGCTGGGATTACAGGCATGAGCCACTGTGCCTGACCTCTTTTTAGTAGTCTTTTAGAGATTATACTAGATATTGCTATATACGAACTTGACCTATTAATGCCCAAATGGGTACTTTTACAATACCAGAATCTTAGAAATTTTTACTTCAGTTACCTCTACCCTTTTCTCTCTTCCCCTCACTAGATATATATGTGTTATTGCTGTCTTGTATTTTAGTCCCAAATACTTTGGAAGCTGAGGCAGGAAGATTACTTGAGCCCAGGAGTTTGAGGCACTACAATTGTCTGAAGAGGTGGAAGAAGGAGAGGAGGAAGAGGAAGAGAAAAAGGAAAAAGAAGAAAGAGAAGGAGAAAGAGGAGGAGGAGGAGGAGAACTTCCACAATTAGGATTCCAGTAATCTGCTGATTCCCATTGCTTGCATTGAAAAATTAGCTGTCAGTCTTACTGTACTCCTTACTATCTTTCTTCTTCTGGATGCTTTTAAGATTTTATCTTTAACTTTGGTTTTTGGGAGTTTTACAATAATGTGCCTGGGTGTGGATTTTTTAAAATTTATCTTGCTTCAGTTTTATGGTTCTTACATCTGTAATCTGTAAAATAAAATCATCTGTCCTTTTTAGAAAATGCTCAGCTATTATTGCTTCACATACTGCTACTGTCCCATTCTTTCTCTTTCTTCTCCATTTAAATATTCGACTTTTTTTTTTCTTTTTCTTTTCTTTTTTTTTTTTTTAGTTGGAGTCTCACTCCGTTACCCAGGCTGGAGTGCAGTGGCATGCTCACTGCAGCCTCATCCTGCTGGGGTCAGGTGATCTGCCTCAGCCTTGTATGTAGCTGGTCACACAGGCACACACCACGTCTGGCTTATTTTTTTATTTATTGTAGAGACGAAGTCTCACCAAGTTGCCCAGGCTGATCCAGAACCCCTGAGCTCAGGCAATCCTCTTGCCTTGGCCTCTCAAATTGCTGGGATTACGTGTCTGAGTCACCTCGCCTAGTCAAGAATTCTGCTTTTTATATAGCCTTACCTATAGGTCTTTTATACTCTTCTCTGTATTTTTCATCCTTTGTTTTCCGTGCATCATTCTAGATATTTTCTTTTGTCCTATCTTCCAATTCAATAATTCTGTTTCATCTATGTTTAATCTATGGTTAAATTGGTTTCTTTTGTTTTGGAGTCTCACTCTGTCACCCAGGTCTGTTCATGGTCACTGCAGCCTTGACCTCTTGGGCTCAGGTGATCCTTCCAGCTCAGCCTTCCAAGCAGCTGGAACCACAGGTATGTGCCACCACACCTGGCTGATTTTTTGATTTATTGTAGAGATGAGGTCTTGCCAACTTGCTCAGGCTGGTCTTAGACTCCTAAGCTCAGATAATTCTTTCGCCTCTGCCTCCCAATAAATTGGTTTCTTGATTAAGTATATTTTAAATTCTAGAATTTGAATTTGACTGTTTTCTTATGGTTTCCAGTTTTCTGCCCAAACTTTCCATTTTGTTTTCTCAATTATTTAAATTATAGGCTTTTCTAAAGTCCATATTCAATAGCTCTGTTATCTGGATCGCCTATGTGTTTTTTTTCCTAGTGTCCAGCCAGTTTTGTATATTTTGTTCAGCTTGTCTACTTGCACTTGGTGGGGAAATTGTTATAAATTACCTAGTCTATTGTTAACTGTAAACAGAAGTTATTGTACTTTTCCATTCTAGAATTTTTGAGTCCTAATCTGCTATACCACTTTTTATAGTTTCAAGTTCCCTCAACTTTTTGAGGTTAGATTTTTTTTAAGCATAGTAATCTATATCTAATTATTATAATATCTGAAGTCATTTTGCATTTGTTTCAGTGGCCTGTATTTTCTGATATTTCTTACTTAAGGTGTCTTATTTCTTTGTATGCCTGCTTACCTTTGCTGGATGTTATATTTTAAATATTAGTTTTTAGGAATAATTTGAGGTTAAGGTGAAGATATTTTCCTCCAGAGACAATTTGTATTTTCTTCTTCCATGTTCGTGGTCACTATGCTAGTAATCAACTTATTGCCTCTCAGCTCCCAACCACTCCTTTAGACTTGCCTTGTGATGTTGGAGCTGGACTCCATAACATTTCTTCTTTGCCAGCTGGTTTGATTTTAGGTTTTGCTGATAGAGAGAAGGCATGGAACGCCACTGAAGTTTCTTAGTAAGACAGGTTCTGGTTTGCTTTTTGTTGGTGTAGCTGCGAGCACACCACCATGTGGGAGGTCCGGTAGCTCACTTCAGCAACTTTTGTGGTTGTACTCTGTTGCCCATCTGTACTTTCTGGTTATGTTTCTTTGCCAACTGCTGGCCATGCTACGGACCATCTCTGGCCTGAGTCCTCTGGCGAGTTTCTTCACCACTGATAATCTGTACCTTTCTATGTGCAATCATGCCCTTTTCAATGAAGAATAAATTCTTGGTGGTGGTTGGGGCTCTTCTAAATTTTTAGTTCCCTCTTGTGTACTTTTTCTCAGCCCTAAAGTAGTAGCTACTCTGTATTTGCTATTTAAAAATATCTTAGAGTCCTCTTTTACTCCTTTTAGTAACTAACTATATTTGCTAATTAACAATATTTATATTTAAATTTTCCCAGTTCTAGCTTCTGCCTGATACAGGCATGCTCCCAGCCCAGGACCTCCTTAGTAAGTTTAGAGTTTGTGCTTATGGTGTTTTGTTTTCTTGTGTTTCTCGTTCTCTTTTCATGTTGAATATTATTTCTGAAAATTTGTAGAAATGGTTTGAGGCTAAAATATCAAATGAGTATCAGAAATGCTACTCATTTGCTTCTGTTAGGTGCATGGGGATGTACACAGGGTAGTATGTTAATCCAAGTTCAAGGTTTGAGATTCCCTAAACCATTATATGTGATGTTAAGTCTAGTGATGCCTAGTTTATTTCTGTCAATTTTCACTCTAGAGGGTATATTTTTGGGTCCCAGCTTAAATTGGAGGTAGGTTCTCAGACAATTCACCTTTAGAAGGCTTTTGGACTTTGACTTTTCCAAAACGTTTAACCCCTTGAAACCACAAAAATCAAAATCAGCTTTTTTAAATTTTTAAATTATTTATTTATTTATTTATTTGAGTCAAGTTCTCACTCTGTCACCCAGGCTGGAGTCAGTGGCATGATCATGGCTCACCATAGCCTGGACCTCCTGAGCTCAAGTGATCTTCCCATCTCAGCCTGCCAAGGAGCTGGCACTACAGGTGCATGCCACCATGTCCAGCTAATTTTTTGATTTCTTTTTTGTTTTCTTTTGGGTAGAGATGAGGCCTCGCTATATTGCCTAGGCTGTTCTCAAACTTCTAGGCTCAAGCAGTCCTCTCACCTTGGCCTCCCAAAGTGCTGGGATTACAGGCGTGAGCCATTGCACCCAGCCCGTCAAAATCATCTTAATTGAACAGTTGACATTCTATTGTGATTTAACTTTCTTAATTTGCTAAAATAGAATTTGTCAGAAATGTTAGTTCTGTTGGAATAGGAGATTTGTGAAATGAAGGTATTTTGTTTTATTAGTGAACTGTGTGATCTATTATGAGTAACTTTTTCTATAATCTCACATTCAATTTAGCTTTTTCATATAATCTTTTAAACTTTAAACTTTTATCTTTTGGAGTGGGAAACACTACACTTTTATATCATGTAGAAAAAGAGATTTACTTTCTCTAAAAATAAGCCAATTTCAAAACCCTACTAAGGTCTTTAATTGGCTATGAGTTTTAGATATGATTTATCTTGTGATAACATTTCGGGACCATCTCAGTACACTTTCATGTGGAAAGAGAAATGCCATGGCTGCCTATTGGTTGGAATTTTGCTCTTATTCAGTTTCCTCCCTTCTTGTTTTCAGTGGGAGATGTGTTCCTATCATCAGATGATAGAAAATGGGTTTGTGAGCTAGGTACCATGGTGTGTACCTATATAGTCCTACCTACTCAGGAGACAAGAGGATGGCTTGAGGCCAGGAGTTCCTGATCATGCCTGTGAATAGTCACTGCACTCCAGCCTGGAAAGATACCAGATCCCATCTCTAAAAAAAATTAATAATAATAAACAGAAAATGAGATTGTCTTCCCCAATTAATTATAGTAACAACTCATTAAATTAAAATTTCAAAAGTTCAAATAATGTTTTGTCTAAAATATGCTTCTTCAGTTGTCAATGTTTATTTCAGATAAATAAGTAGGAGTTTGTTTTCAGCATATATCTATTCTTCTATGAAATGTTTTCTCTAAATATCTTTTCTACCCAGACTGATACCTTCTTGGGGGATAGACTGTATGTGCCTTTTCTTTTCTCTTCTCTTCTTTTCTTTTCCTTTCTTTTCTTTTGAGTTGGAGTCTCACTCTGTCGCCCAGACTGGAGTGCAGTAGCACTCTCCCGGCCACCGCAGCCTCCACCTGCTGGGCTCCGGTGATCCTTCCGCTTCAGTCTTCCAAGTAGCCAGAACTACAGGCGCACGCTACCACACCTGGCTAATTTTTGATTTATTATATAAATGAGGTCTTGACAAGTTGCCCGAGTGGATCTTGAACCCATGGACTCAGGCAAACCTCTCGCCTCAGCCTCCCAAAGTGTTGAGATTACAGGCGAGCCACCGAGCCTGACCTATGCCTTTCCGTCTTGGTATCCTTAGCCTTAAAGTCAACACTTTGCCTGTAGTTGGAGTTCAATAACTGTAGTTGGAGTTCAATTGAACTGGAGTTCAATTGCTGAATGAGTAATGAAAAAAAATCAATAAATATTTATTGAGCACGCAATATGTGCCTGGAATTCTTCTAACTGTTGGGAGTATAGGAGTGAGTTTTATTTAAATGGCAGAAGAAAGACAGTTTAAAAAAATAAACAGTATATGCTGGGTGCAGTGGCTCACCCCTATAAGCCCAACACTTTGGGAGGCCAAAATGGGAGAACTGCCTGAGCACACAGGTTCAAGACCAGCCTGGGCAACTTAGCCCAGGTTCAAGACCAGCCTGGGCAACCTCATCTCTACAATAACTCAAAAAATTAGCCAGGCATGGTGGCACGTGCCTGTAGTTGCAGCTACTTGGAAGGCTGAGGCAGAGGGATCACCTGAGCTCAGCAAGTTGAGGCTGCGGTGACCAAGAGCATGCCATTGCACTCCAGCCTGGACAACAGAGTGAGGCTTCAACTCAAAAAATAAAAATAAAAAAATAAACAGTATATACTAGGTGTGGTGGCTCACACCTGTCATCCCAGCACTTTGGGAGGCAGAGATGAGAAGATTGCCTGAGCTCAAGGTTTTGAGACCAGCTTGGGCAACTTGGCAAGATCTTGTCTCTGCAATAAATAAAAAAAATTAGCCAAGGTGTGGTGGCATGAGCCTGTACTTCCAGCTACTTGGAAGGCTGAGGTGGAAGGGTTGCCTGAGCCCAGGATGTTGAGGTTGTGGTGGCTGTGAGCATGCCACTGCACTCCAGCCTGGGCGACAGAGTGGGACTCCTACTCAAAAAATAAAAAATAAAACAAACAACATACTATCAGATAGGGATATATTCTAGGAAGTTAATAGGCAAAGACAGTACTGTCGTTTATAGTGCTAAGATGAGTGACTGAGGAGGTGACGTGATGCTGGGACCCGAATAACAGAAAGGAGCCAGCCATGTAAAGATCTGGGAGAGTGTTCTGGATACTAGAGACAGAACAAAAGCCCAATGAATGAAAAAATGACCTAAAGAAATTCCTGTATGTCCAGTTGTAATGTGAAATGAACCTTTGTCACTTTTTTTTGTCTGTATAGAAAAACCATAGCCCTTCCTACTTTGTGTAAGTACTTTCCGCATTGCATGGAGTAGTGGTGAGATCCCATGTCTTGCCCCCCAACACAGAACCCAAAGACAGAGATCCTCTCTTTCCGTCCTCTCATAGCCAGCCTCTGTGACTCAAGTTGAGCCAATGGAACGCTCCACCTGGGACTTTGAATCATGAAGGCATCAAATAGAGAAACAGTGTTTAGCAACACAGAATTTGGAAATTATTCAGGATGTATGTTGTGTTGGGTGTGCAGGGCAATAGTGGTCCACAGTGGCACTGGTGGAAAGATTTTACTTTTGTGCTATTGGTTACCTTTATAACTATAACATATAACATATTTACTCCTTTGTAAAGTTCTTATTATATTTCTGTTTCCTTCTTTCTTCTAATCATCTACCATCTGATTTTATTTATTTATTTATTTTTTGTTTTTTTTTTTTGATTTGGGGTCACACTCTTTGTTGCCCAGTCTGGAGGGCAGTGGCATGCTCATAGTCACCGCAGCCTTGACCTGCTGGACTCAGGTGATCCTTCTGCTTCAGCCTTCCAAGTAGCTGGAACTACCGGTGTATGCTACCACACCTGGCTAATTTTTTGATTGATTGTAGAGACGAGGTCTCGCCAATTTGCCCAGGCTGGTCTCAAACCCCTGGACTCAGGCAGTCTCTCGCCTCTACCTTCCAAAGTGCTGGGATTACAAGCATGAGCCACCACTCCCAACCTCTACGTTTCTTTTTCTCATCAGCTTCATTGTGTTCTCTGAGAGGAGAAAGGAGCAATATGTTTTTCAATTGTAATTTAAAAACTAAAATATGCCTGTGCAATTTACACTGTATATGCATTTTATTGATATATTTTCCTTATGCTAAGATTTACTTTAAATTATGGCTAATTGCTAATCATTTGATTTTGTAAAAACTATTTTGTGTTTTTTAAAACAATAGCAACTAAGACATGAAAATTTGGTGAATCTGCTGGAAGTGTGTAAGAAAAAAAAACGATGGTACTTAGTCTTTGAATTTGTTGACCACACAATTCTTGATGACTTGGAGCTCTTTCCAAATGGACTAGAATACGAAGTTGTTCAAAAGCATTTGTTTCAGATCATTAATGGAATTGGATTTTGTCACAGTCACAATGTAAGTATTTGGTTTAAATACTTATTTTGCCAATCATTGACTATCCAGATATCAGTCACTTAACTGGTACCTCATTTAAACTTTGAACCAGTACAATAATTGAAATGAACCATGTTACTTTGATATTGCCAATGTTTGTGTCATAATACATGTATACTTTATTTATTTATTTATTGAGTTGGAGTCTCACTCTGTCACCCAGACTGGAGTGCAGTGGCTGCTCCCAGCCACCACAGCCTTGACCTGCTGGGCTCTGTCTATCCTTCTGCCTCAGCCTTCCAAGTAGCTGGAACTACAGGCGCGTGCTACCACA
>NW_007255876.1:445706-448468 GCF_000164805.1 Carlito syrichta | reverse complement strand
TAGCTGGAACTACAGGCGCGTGCTACCACGCCCGGCTAATTTTTTTATTTATTGTAGAGATGAGATCTCGCCAAGTTGCCCAGGCGGGTCTTGAACACGCGGGCTCAGGCAATCCACTTACCTCAGCCTCCCAAAGGCACAGGATTACAGGCTGAGCCACCGAGCCTGGCTTATTTATTTATTTTTTGAGTCAGAGTTTTACTCTGTCCCTCAGACTGGAGGCACGGTCACAGCTACTGCAGCCTCCACTTTGGGGCTCAGATGATCCTTTCACTTCAGCCTTCCAAGTAGCTGGAACCATAGGCACATGCCACCATGCCCAGCTAATTTTTTTATTTTTAATTTATTGTTGAGACAAGGTCTTGCCAAGTTGCCCAGGCTGGTCTTAAACCCCTGGGCTCAGACAGTCCATTCGCCTCTGCCTTCCAAAGTGCTGGGATTATAGGTGTGAGTCACTGCACCCAACTAACATTTTCTTTTCTTTTTTCTTTTTTTTACCACATCAAGGGCATTATTTATTCAACAAATAATAGTTGAACACCTGCCAAGAGTCAAGTCCTGGGGACTCAAGGAGGTCCCTCCCCTGCTGGAATTAAATATTCTCATGGAGGATGACACACAGCCCACAAATAATAAAAAGTGAAGAAGCAGCCAGGCACAGTGTCTTTTCTTTTCTTTTCTTTTTTTTGAGTTGAGGTCTCACTGTGTTGTCCAGGCTGGAGTGCAGTGGCACGATCATGACTCACCACAGCCTTGACCTCCTAGTCTCAGACAATCCTTCTGCTTCAGCCTTCTGATAACTGGGACTACAGGCAACAGCACCACGCCTGGCTAATTTTTTTATTTTTTGTAGAGCTGAGCTCTCACTATGTTGTCTAGTCTGGTCTCAGACTCCTGGGCTCAAGCAATCCTCTTGAATTGGCCTCCCAAAATGCTAGGATTGCAGACTTCAGCCACCACACTCAGCCACAGGTAAACATTTCTATTCTTAAAGCAGACAGATAATTATGGTAGGAACATATGTCTATACATAAATACAAACATACATGTACACACAAGGGTTAAATGTCTGACTTTAAGAAAATGAAAACATTTACCCATAAATACATTATTCATTTGCATATCTATATAAGGGAGCACTTGAATTTAAAAAATGAAAAGTATTATTTTGATCCTTTTGCGATCCAGGCTGAATAAATACATTTTAAAATAAATTTGAGGTTGCTGTCAATTCAAGTTTGACCCACATAGTATAGGGCATTATGAGGTTATAATCCCTTCACAACTTTTTTTAAACTAGTAATTTCAGCAAAAATAATTTAGGTTGCACCTAGTATTAGAGACCCATGTCATAGCCCCCTCTTTTCTTAATGCTTCCTCTGGCCACTTCAGTCTCTTGTGATGGCTTTTAGGAAGACTTTTGCTCCTATCACCTCCATTATGCTTGGGCTCTGTTGTTCCTACTGTGAGCTATGGCATTGGAGCTGGGAAGGAGCTTGAGCTCCAACAACACTTTACACACATTAGAGAATTAAGTCTAATCATTTGTCTGGCCTAGGTGTAGGATTTTTAATATTGTCTGTGTCCTGGCATCCTGTTTTCTTCTTCCGGAGTTTCCTTTAGAAATCTTGACACCTGACCATTTTGTACCCTCTTTACATTACTAGTTGCCTGATGAATGTTTCTGCTTGGGTGCTAGCGTTCCACCCAAAAGCCCATATGGCTAAAGCCAAACTAATCATTCCATCAACACTAACTTTTTCTAGATTTTTCCTATTTTTGAAAATGGAACCACTTTTCTTTTCGATTCTTTTTTAAAATTAGATTAGGAAATATAGTTTATTTAGAAAGTAAAGTAGAGAGAGAGAGAAAGTGGAGATTCACCTTTCCAAGGTAGGGGAGGGGACCAAAGCCTAGAAACATGACCTGGCCTCTTTTAGATTCTTAGGTTTAAGTAGAAGATCTAAGACTATGCTTAAGTTCTACTGAGTCTTGATCTAAACTCCTTCCTCTGAGCATAGCCTCGTTTAGGTCCTGTCCCTCTGTTCCTCTCCCTGCTGCTCATCCTCCTTTCTGTTTGAACTTGTTCAGGGCCAACATTTTAAACCTCACTGGTCAGGTCACTCCCATGGGTTCCCAAGGTCTCGACACAGGCTTACACTTCCGTGGCTGGTGGCCGAGGCATCCCTCCTCCCCCTCACACAACCTCTACTCTAGAAAAAACATTACCCACAGTGTCTTGATCTATTCCTATGTCCACACTTGCTCTCCTTGTCTCATGCACTTGGATTGTCCTTCCACATCTACATTTTTCTAGGTGGTATTCAGCATTAAAGACCTATCTTGGAGTCCTCTCCCTTCATAAAAACTTTCCTTGACCACCCCCAGCCTCAATGATAGAGAGCAGTCATTAACTGTATAGTTGACTGGGCGTGGTATCTCAGCACTTTGGGAGGCTGAGGCGAGAGGATTGCCTGAGTCCAGGGGTTTGAGACCAGCCTGGGCAAGCTGGTGAGACCTCATCTGTATAATAAATCAAAAAAGTAACCAGGTGTGGTAGCAGGCGCCTGTGGTTCCAGCTAGGAAGACTGAGGCAGAAGATCGTATGAGTCCAGCACATGGAGGCTGCAGTGGCCGGGAGTGTGCCTCTGCTCTCCAGCCTGGGCAACAGAGGGAGGCTCAGACTCAAAAAAAAAAAAAAATTTATATATATATATATATATATATAAATATATGTATATATATACGTATATATATAATAT
>NW_007255876.1:412816-445686 GCF_000164805.1 Carlito syrichta | reverse complement strand
ATATAATATATTATATATAAATATATGTATATATTTATATATATAATATATTATATATAAATATATGTATATATATAAATATATGCATATATAAATATATATATAAATATATGTGTGTATATATATATATAAAATACAGTATCTTTGTTCAAATAAAATTCCAAGTGTAAATGTTTTTTCTTGCCCAGCTAGGTCCTAGGTTCTTTAAAGCCTAGAACAACTTTTATATGCTTCTATTTGTATTCTCTATAGGGAAAAAAAGTGTCCTATGCCAAAAAAATAATTAATTTTAACATCTGTCATATCTGCTTTTTGTCTTAAGATTATACACAGAGATATAAAGCCCGAGAATATATTAGTCTCCCAGTCTGGTGTTGTCAAGTTATGTGATTTTGGATTTGCACGAACTTTGGCAGCTCCTGGGGAGGCTTATACCGATTATGTGGCGACCCGATGGTACAGAGCTCCAGAACTACTGGTTGGTGATGTCAAGTATGGCAAGTAAGAAGTAATGGGAGGAGTAGATCTTAACTCTCTTTTGTTGAGAAAATGGAATATGTTTGTCATGTAATAAATGATCCCTCTAACACTGAAAGGACAGCCTGAGTTTAGGGAACTTTACAAAGTGATTTGTGATCACATTTGGGGCTTCCCCTTTCAACATCCTTGTGAAACAATTTGGAGTGGGTATACTTATTTTAAAGGTGGGAAAATTAGTTGAGTAAGTAGCAGCTGGAAATACAAATCTTTACCACTTGTAAAGGGGCTGACACTGATTGGGTAAGTCTGATGTTGATGCAGTGTGGCAAGGTGGAATAAGTGAGGGCGGGGCAAACATATAATTAAGTAAAACGTTTCTTCTTTATTTTATTTCAGTGGGAGTCTCACTCTGTCGCCCAGGCTGGAGTACAATGGCATGCTCACAGTCACCGCAGTCTCAACCTACTGGGCTCAGGCTATCCTTCCACCTCAGCCTTCCAAGTAACTGGAACTATAAGTTTGTACCACCACGCCCTGCTAATTTTTTGATTTATTGTAGAGATAAGATCTTGCCATGTTGCCCAGGCTGGTCTCGAACCCATGGGCTCCAGCAATCCTCTTGCCTCTGCCTCTCAAAGTGCTGGGATTACAGGTGCGAGCCATTGCACCTGGCTACATTTCTTCTTTCTTCGTTTTTTTTTTGAGTTGAGGTCTCACTCTGTCACCTAGAATGGAGTGCAGTGGCATGATCACAGCTCACTGCAGCCTTTGCCTCCTGGTCTCAGGCGATCCTTCTGCCTCAGCCTCCTAAGCAGCTGGAACTACAGGCAAGCATCACCATGCCCAACTATTTTTTTAGTTTTTTTTCAGAGATGAGGTCTCGCTGTGTTGCCCAGGCTGTTCATTAACTCCTGGGATCAAGTAGTTCTCTCGCCTAGGCCTCCCAATGTGGTGGGATTACAGGCATGAGCCACTGTGCCCAGCCAAGTAGGTTTTAAAAACTTAAATTGTCAGGCAACCCTCTCAGGTCCCCTCCCACTGTGGGAGCTTTTCTGTCCTCTCAAGAAATCCTGCTTTCAAAAACAAATAAACAAACAAGCAAATAAATAAATAGTCTTCATAAGTAAGTGAATTCTACCAAGAAGAAAGGATTGTGGCTTTTGCTCTTGATAGAACTCTTTCTAAGATATTTCTACAATATCTCTGTTTTCAGAGTATACTAAACATCATCTACTATTTTCTTGATTTCTCTTAGTTCTCATTTTGCTACCATGATATAATTTTTGTGCCATTTTATAACTCGGCAATGACCTTAAAGCAATTTCAAGAAAGTTGTACCTGGCTAAATGATGCTTGCATATTCTTTGAGTTCTTGTTATTGATTTTTAAGATAGTTTAAAAAATTTTTTTCCCTATCAGTTTTTCATTCTCACTATTACTGTATTTGTCCTCAGCAGCCAGCTCTTTTTTCTGTTATGCTTTGTTTCAGTGTTCCTTGACATAGCATAGACTGATTAAGGATTATGTGTAAAGCCGGGTGTAGTGGCCCATGCCTGTAATCCCAGTACTTTGGGAGACTGAAGCAGGATTGTTTGATGCTAGAAGTTTGAGACCAGCCAGGGCAACATAGTGATACTGCCATCTCTACAAAAAATTGTAATGAGTTTCAAGTCAGTGACAAGAAAAAAAAAATTGGCCAGGTCTGTAGTCTCAGTTACTTACGAGGCTGAGGTGGGAGGATTGCTAGAGCCCAGGAGTTCGAGGCTGCACTGAGCTGTTATCACACCACTGTACTCCAGTCTGGGTGACAGAGTGAGACTCTGTTTCTAGAAAGAAAGAGAGAGAGAGAAGAAGAGGGAGGAGGAGGAGGAGGGAGAAGAAGAAGAAGGAAGAGGAAGAGGGAGAGGAAGGAAGGGAGGGAGGGAGGATGGGAGAATAATTATGTCTACACAAACAACGATTAGGTTCTGCATGAAGCCTGGGAGGTTTATTTCCAGAATAAAGTGCACATAATAACTGTTTTGACTTTTCAAAAGCCCTTTTCCTCTTGTATCATCTGATTGAAGTTTCTGGAAATCTCACTTATGTAAAATTGGGAGTTGGAGCTTTAAACATAGAGGAAAATGTTGTTTAATGAATAATTTAAGGCTTACTAGTAAGCCTGTGGGTTAAATATCTCTTATCTGAAATGCTTAGGACCAGAAGTGTTGTGGATTTCAGATTTTGGAATGTTTGCATTATATCGATTGAGCATCCCAAATCCAAAAACCCAAAATCTGAAATGCCCCAGTGAGCATTTCCTTTGACCATCACGTTAGCACTCAAAGATGTTTAGATTCTGGAGCATTTCGGATTTTCAGATTTGGGATGCTCAACCCGTACTACTGTTCTCTATGCCAGGAATACCAAATAGTAATATGCATAACAGACGCAGTCATAGTAAACATGTTAGAACACCAGATTTTACTGCATTGCTTTTCTTTCAGGGCTGTTGATGTGTGGGCCATTGGTTGCCTAGTAACTGAAATGCTCATGGGGGAACCCCTATTTCCTGGAGATTCTGATATTGACCAGCTGTATCATATTATGATGTGTTTAGGTAAGATTATAGATTTGCATTTTAAGTTTCAGACTGTTTTTCTGTGTATTTGTGATTTTTAAAAAGCTATTGGTATATTAAAGGTGATATGTGTTTTAAGTGGTGGTAGGGAGCAAATAGGAAAACTTCATTGGAATATATATGTGTGTGTATATGTTTTTAATTTTTTTTCAGTCTGGCTTTGGTCTATCTGACACATGTTCTTAATCATGCTCACCTCCTCCGCTCCATCAGCAGAGAAGAAAACAGAGAATTTCTCTGAACTTTTACATTCTCGTAATTACATGTGGAGAGGATGTGATGATCATTTATTATTTTGGAATTAGTAAGCATTTGGTTTAATGTGACTACTACCTTCATTTTCACATTCAAGATGGGACACACAGACTTCCCAGTAGCTTAATCTTTCCTCAGATTTGACTTTTGTTAGTGCTTTGGATAGAATTTCAAATCTAGAATATCAAAGTCTTACTTTGTTGAAACATCCACTTCATGTTTAAGATAGAGCTTGGACTAGACATGGTGGTTCACGCCTGTAATCCCAGCACTTTGGGAGCCTGAGGTAGGAGGATTGCTTGAAGCCAGAAGTTTGAGATCAGCCTGGGCAAGATAGTGAGACCTTGTCTCTACAAAAGTAAAAAAAAAAAAAGAAAAATCAACTGGGTATAGTGGCAGGTACTTGTAGTCCTAGCTACTTGAGAAACTTAGGTAGGAGGATCGCTTGAACACTGGAATTTGAGATTACAGGGTGCAGAAAGTTATGATCATGTCACTGCACTCTAGCCTGGGCAACAGAGAAAGGCCCTGTCTAAAAAAAGAAGAAGAAGAAGAAAAAAAGATAGAGCTTGGAAGGTGGAAATAATGGGAAAACACTTAAGAGTAATTTAACTATGTGATTTGAAGTTTTCAGGTTAAAAATTCAATAAGTAATACAATGGTTTCTTATAGTAGGATTTTTATTTTTTTTATTTTTAAATTTAATTTTATTTTAGATTTGAAGGTGTACATGTGAGTTTGCTACGTGGACAGATTGTGTAGTGGTAGGGATTAGGTTTCAGATGGCCCATTCCCCAGATAGTGACTACTGTGCCCCGTAGGTAGTTTCTGAACTCTAACCTCCTTCCCCTGCCCCCTTATCGGTGTCCCCGCAGTGTCTATTATTTTCATCTGTGTGACCATTTAGCTCCCACATATGAGTGAGAACATGCGGTGTTTGGTTTTCTGTTTCTGAGTCAATTTACTTAAGATGATGATCTCCAGCTCCATCCATGCGCAAAAGACATGATTTCATTCTTTTTTATGGCTGTTCTTGTGGTAGAATTTTAAAATATGTTAATATTTTATACTAAACTAGGTATTAAAGTAGAGAAAAAAGGTAAAGTGCCAAATCTGACCTTAGATGCAAATATAAAATCAACTGATCAAAAATTAGATTCCTAAAGGGTAGAGCTAATTTATATAGATTCAATCCTCCATGTGACTATTACTATTCTTATTGTTTTGTCAGCACTTTACGCTTTGTAGTTAGAAGTGAAGTGCTGGTACTTGTATCTGGAAAGTTATCAAATGTTCTTTCCCGGTCCTCTACCTGTGCTCTGTCACTTCAGTTCTATTTATAGTGGCATGTGAACTTTTCTAAATGGCTATGCTGAGATATCAGTGTTCGTTTCCCTGAGTTAACTTGGGTCAAAGCCAATATAAAGGCTTCCATGAGGCTGTGCATGGTGGCTCACACCTGTAATCTTAGTTCTTTGGGAGCCCAGGTAGGAGGATTGCTTGAGGCTAGGAGTTTGAGACCAGCCTGGTCAACATAGTGAGACCTTGTCTCCATAAATGTTTGTGGCTGCAATGAACTATGTTTGTCCTGGAGACAGAGCAAGATTGTATCTCTAAATAATTAAATGGATAATAAACAGACTGCCATGTACCAGCACAGTAACAGCAGTCTTTTGTTGAACATGCATGCTGAGAGGGCCCCAAACGCCTTCATCCATGTTCCACTGTTTCTTCTATTCTGCACCATCTGTCTCTCCACCACTTCTATCACATTGTATGATGACAGAGATGTATGCTGTTTTCACTTCCAGGTAATCTAATTCCAAGACATCAGGAGCTGTTCTATAAAAATCCTGTATTTGCTGGAGTGAGGTTGCCTGACATCAAGGCAAGAGAACCTCTTGAAAGACGCTACCCTAAGCTCTCCGAAGTGGTGATAGATTTAGCAAAGGTAATCATAGTCTATTTTATACTTTTTCACAGGGAATGTATACATTATAGAGACTTAGTTTTCCTTTTTTTTCCTCATCTAAGTTGATCTTTTAGTTCAACAATTTTTGATAATAATTTTACTTTTTGTACATTAAGAAAGAATTTAATTTGGTGGTGGTAGCTTCAAAGGAAAAGGCCTGGAAATTTTATTTGTTTTAAAGCTCATTAAGAAACTGTATACAGCCTGGGCAACATAGTGAGACCCCATCTCTGCAAAAATTTTTTAAAAATTAGCTGGACCTGGTAGTGCGCAGCTGTAGTCCCAACTACTCAGGAGGCTGAGGCGGGAAGATCACCTGGGCCCAGGAGGTCGAGGCTGTGGCGAGCTGTGGATTACGCCACTGCATTCTGGCCTGGGTGACAGAGTGAGACCTTGACCCAAAAAGAAAAAGAAAAAAGAAACTATTTAGTGCTATCTAGCATTTTTTAAGTGTGAAAACTTTCTGACCTAAAAACACATACAAACACTTTATGTTTTTAATGTTCAGCATTTAAATGCAAGCCTTGTATGCACAGAAAAGGGAAGAAAAATAGACAAGAGAATAAAAAGAAGGATAGAGAAGTAAGAAACATGAAACTGTGGGACACAGGATCAGGACCTGCATAGGGTACTCACAAGGGCTTTGCTTAGCCCCTGGAGTCACTGAGTTCTTATACTTCTTAATAAACTAATTTACAATCACCAAGACTTTTTTTTTTTTTTGTATTTGGTTGAGGAATATATTAGGGAGATTCTCACTGGACCAAGTTGTCTCTAAAAGTTACCCTTTTGGAATTATGAGCTCAAAAATTCTTATTAGTTAAGATTGTTCAGAGTATTGATAAAATAAGTATCTCTAAAACACTGGTATCATATAACATTTACTCAAGAATTTTTTTTTGCTTTTTAATCTTTAACTCATCTTTTAAAAGTTTAGTAAAACTAAGCAAATTATAAGTTTTTAATATAATACAGTTCCAGTTTTATACATCATCTTCTAATAGGTGCAAATATTTTTCATTGGGACCAGCTTTATTATCTGTCTGTAAAGAGATTTAAAAGGAATAAAGACAAAACAGTTTTGTCCAACTTGTATACCTTAAATAGAATCATATCACTTTTAAAACATTTTATCGTAGAAAAATTCAAGCATTGAAGAGAAAGGATAGTATAATGAACCATCACATACCTGTCATCTAGCTTCCACAGGTGTCAGCCTTTCATAATCTTGTTTATCTACACTCCCACACTCCCTTCAACTTTTTTTTTTTTGGAGTATTCTGAAGCAAGTCCCAGACATGACATCGTTTCCCTGGTAAATAATCATTCATAGAACTTTCCTCATTCATTTAAAGCTACCTGTTGAGTCCCTTCTATTTTTATTGCCATAGAATAATATCATGTATGTACAGTACCTAGCACAGTACTAAGCACAGAGTCAGTTCTTTCTCTTCCATTCTTCAATAGCTTTATGTTTTCAAAATTCACAATAATTCCTTAATATCATAAAATACCTAACTGATGTTCAAAATTTCATTGATTTTCACATAATTTCTTTTTATTGTTTGAATTAGGGTCCAAATGAAGCATGTAGACTGCAGTTGGTTGATTTGTCTTCTAAGACTTAATTTAAGCTGCTCTCCATCTCTTTTGTCTATTGTTGTTTAAACTTTACAATTCATTTTTTGAGGAACTAGGTTTTTGTCCCTTAGAATTTTCCACGTAATGCAGTACGTGTTCTTCTGTGTCCTATATTTCTTATAAACTCCTAGTAGAGCTGGAGCTTGATCAGATCAGGTTGGTTTTTTGGCAACACTACTTTGTAGGTTGTATATTTACATCTAGAGACACTCAATGTCTAATGGTCTTTTTTTGTGATATTACCAACTATTGATGGTCATTGTCTAGATTTGAACTTTATTCCTAATCTTTGATTATAGATGTTTACAGTTGTCTATAAATAGGACAAAAATCTATCTATCTATCTATCGAGTCAGGGTCTCACTCTGTTGCCTAGGCTGGAGTGCAGTGGCATGATCATGGCTCACCGTAGCCTGACCTCCCTGGCTCAGGTGATCCCTCTGCCTCAACCTCTCAAGTAGCTGGGACCACAGACACGTGCCACCATGCCCAGCTAATTTTTTCATTTTGATTGTAGAGAAGAGGTCTCGCCATGTTGCACAGGCTGGTCTCGAACTCCTAGACTCAGGCAGTTCTCTCCCTTGGCTTCCCAAAGTGCTAGGATTATTGCTTGAGACAGTGCATCCAGCCTATAATTATATATATATAATTATATATTATTTTTTGAGTCAGAGTCTCACTCTGTCGCCCAGACTGGAGTGCAGTGGCCTCGCCCTGCTGGGCTCCGGCGATCCTTCCGCCTCAGCCTTCCGAGTAGCTGGAACTACAGGTGCGCGCTACCGCGCCCGGCTGATTTTGATTTATTGTAGAGATGAGGTCTCGCCAAGTTGCCCAGGTGGGTCTCTAATCCGCGGGCTCAGGCAATCCACTCAGCTCAGCCTCCCAAAGGCACGGGATTACAGGCTGAGCCACCGAGCCAGGCTTAATTTTATATATATGTGTGTGTGTGTGTGTGTGTGTGTGTGTGTGTGTGTGTGTATATAAATATATATTTATTTATTTTTATTTATTTATTTTTTTTGAGTTGGAGTCTCACTCTGTCACCCAGACTGGAGTGCAGTGGCACGCTCCTGGTCACTGCAGCCTCGACCTGCTGGGCTCTGGCAATCCTTCTGCCTCAGCCTTCCGAGTAGCTGGAACTACAGGCGTGTGCTACCATGCCCGGCTGATTTTGATTTATTGTAGAGATGAGGTCTTGTCAAGTTGCCCAGGCGGGTCTCGAACCCGCGGGCTCAGGCAGTCCACTCACCTCAGCCTCCCAAAAGTGTGGGATTACAGGCTGAGCCACCGAGCCCGGCTTAATTTTATATATATATATATATTATGTATATATAATATATAATATATAATATATATATAATTAGTAACTGTAGGAGATCACCTCTAGGAATCGCATTATCGCTAAGAGTGAATGGGGTAGGATGGTAGATATTTAAGATCTTTTAAAATAGGGGAAACAGAAATAAGAGACATAAATATATATATATATATATATATATATTTTTTTTTTTTTTTTTTGAGTTGGAGTCTCACTCTGTCACCCAGACTGGAGTGCAGTGGCACGCTCCTGGTCACCACAGCCTCGACCTGCTGGGCTCTGGCAATCCTTCCTCCTCAGCCTTCCAAGTAGCTGGAACTACAGGCACGCGCTACCATGCCTGGCTAATTTTTTGATTTTTATAGAAGAGATGAGGTCTCACCAAGTTGCCCAGGCAGATCTCGAACCCGCGGGCTCAGGCAATCCACTCACCTCAGCCTCCCAAAGTACGGGATTACAGGCTGAGCCACCGAGTCTGGCTTAATTATATATTTAAATGTAGGTAGTTTTTCTTTGATATGAACTGTATGTTTTCTTGATTTTCCAGAAATGCTTACATACTGACCCGGATAAAAGGCCCTT
Organism: Carlito syrichta; assembly: GCF_000164805.1. Taxonomy (NCBI): domain Eukaryota; kingdom Metazoa; phylum Chordata; class Mammalia; order Primates; family Tarsiidae; genus Carlito; species Carlito syrichta. The sequence continues at coordinate 436,818 of NW_007255876.1, read as the reverse complement.
CTGTGCTGAGCTCCTACACCATGATTTCTTTCAAATGGATGGATTTGCTGAGAGGTACAGTACTGACCCATGTTCTTCAGGCCATACCTGCCTAGGGTTAAAGTAAGACTTCCACAACAGTCACAAACAGCATGTCTCTTATTTCTGTTTCCCCTACTTTAAAGAATCTTAAATATCTACCATCCTACCCCATTCACTCTTAGCGATAATGCGATTCCTAGAGGTGATCTCCTACAGTTACTAAATTGGTGTTTTTGGTTTTCATGAAGCAGCCTCTCATGCTTTTCTTTCTATCTCTCTGTCCCTAACGTCTACCCGTAAGGGCACTGATTTCTGTGTTGCTACCAACTGTGAGATGTAATTGTCTTTGCAATTACAAAGGTGATGTCAAATTCACACCACACCAAGTCATGTGATACTGCTGTATGCTGTAATGTGCTGGAGACCTTCATGTGCCACACCTGTGGGTGCCAGAACTGCTGGCCTGGACTTCTGTACTGTTCCAGCTGCTGGCATCAGTGCAGCTGACAAAGCAAAAGATAGCGAGACAAGTGTCAGTGGCACAGAGCTTAAAGCTAGACTTCATGTTTGCTTCTGCATTCATTTAGTTGTTATATGTTGTTTTGGTTGAATTTGAAGAAGAATCTCTGTCCTTACACAAATATGTAGTTGGAAAATGAAACAATGTTTTAATAGCCTTTTAGGTCATTATGGGTATTCTTTTTTGATTCAATACTGAAACTCTGATACCATACAAAAACTTGACAGTGGTGGTTTCTTAAAAGTTGGTACTCTGTGGAATCTGAAACTACATCAAGGAACTTTTCTTTCTTTGTTACATTAAAAACCGTTTGTCTGTCTTACCTCTTAGGTAGGATCTCTTATCCATTCATACTTTTGTAACTTGCATTAGTCATTCAGAAAATATCAATTTGCTGAATTATGTGGATCTTTAAAATGTTGACACATTTCATCATAAAAAGTATCAAAAAGTTACATTCTATCTCATCAGAAAATTCCATATATTGGAAAACTGTGAAGCTCTCAGTGGTGGATACAAGTTTAAGTAGAATTCTAATTTTTGCATAAAAGTGTACATTTTATCATTGACACAGATATTATTAGTTGTTTTCCTTGAAGTGATAAACTCACTTTATTTGTTGAAAGAAAATGTGTGCCAAATACCTTACGTCTGAATAACCATAGTTTTATGTCAGTCTTTCTTTCATGTAATAATGTTGTTTCATGAAAGAAGTGTCTAGTTTAGTTTTTATTTCAATAAATCACACTAGTGATTTTACTTTTTTTAATTTTAAAGATGTGGGGTACAATTCAGAATTAGGTATACAAGTGGTCATTGTACGGGTAAAGTTTGGACCTCCTTTTGGTCCCCACTTGGCCTGGTTTGAGATCAGATATCCTTACTGATGTTGTGTCTCCCCCCCGCACCCCAGCAGTATCCCACTACTGCCCATCCCTTTCTTATAGGATTATGGTAAATGTTCAGGGTCCGCTTATGAGTGAGAACACAAGTGATTTTCTTGAGGCAAACATTACATTTTGGTTTGTAGCAGAGCTACTCTGTGCATATTCCCAATTTGTTACACAGAATATAAAAAAAGACATATGTTTAAGGGTTTAGCTGCTTTAATAAAATTCATACCTTCTTACTGCTTTATTGGGGACATTCTTAAGCAAAACTGCTTTTTTTAAAAACTGAGAATGTGTGGCTATAAAGAAAACAATGACTGCTAGTACATGTTGGTGCCGCTGCTTTAATTCCTAGTAAGATGCTAGTAGTTAGTTCCACAATTGCTTTTATAATGTCAGTGCAAATATTAACGTAATGAGAAAGATAACACCTTAATATTAAAATAAGAATAGCTGTGACCTTGTGAACCTCCTGAAGGTTCCTAGGGCTTCCTGAAGGTCTACCTACAGACTATCCTTTCAGAACTGCTCACCCCAGGCCATGATGTTTCTCATTTCCAATAATAGTCTATTTTATCACTCAATTAATAAAATCCTATAAGATTTTTTTCTTGGGTTATCTGTGTCATACAGATTTATTTTATTGACATACGTATTTTCACGTAGGTTTTCTCAGGAACTACAGTTAAAAGTACAGAAAGATGCCAGAAATATTTCTTTATCTAAAAAATCCCAAAACAGAAAGAAAGAGAAGGAAAAAGATGATTCCTTAGGTGAAGAAAGAAAAACATTTGTGGTTCAGGTAAATGGTCATGTTTTAAACTTAATATACTTATTGTTCAGTTTTTTGAGGAAAAAAATGAGGATTTTTTTAAAAAGTACTCTGAGTGGTGAACAAGTTAACTTTTAACCTAGTTGTTTTTTTTTTGAGTTGGAGTCTCACTCTGTCGCCTCGACCTGCTGGGCTCCAGTGATCCTTCTGCCTCAGCCTTCCAAGTAGCTGGAACTACAGGTGCGTGCTACCATGCCCGGCTAATTTTTTGATTTATTGTGAAGATGAGGTCTTGCCAAGTTGCCCAGGTGGGTTTCGAACCCGCGGGCTCAGGCAATCCACTCACCTTAGCCTCCCAAAGCACGGGATTACAGGCTGAGCCACAGAGCCTGGCCTAGCCTAGTTTTAAAACCCAATCTTCTTTATAGAAATTACCTATTTAAGCTGGGTGCAGTGGCTCACACCTGTAGTCCCAGCAATTTGGGAGGTGGAGGCAAAAGGATTGCTTACACTTGGGGTTTTGAGCAACATGGAGAGACCTCATCTCTACAATAAATCAAAAAATCAGCTGGACATGGTGGCACATGCCTGTAGTTGCAGCTACTTGGAAGGCGGAGGTGGAAGGATCGACTGAGCCCAGCACGTTGACACTGCAGTGGCCATGAGTGTGCCATTGTACTCCAGCCTGGGTGACAGAGTGAGACTCCGACTCAAAACAGAAAAAAAAAAAGAAATTACCTGTTTAAGAACTCAGCGTGTTGTGTCTTGAGTACCTATTGTGCACTAGTCTGTGCAACTGTGTCCAAGAACACCTGGACATGTGTGTTCATATGTGTGTGCATATATACACCCAAAACAAAGATCCTTCCCCCTTTTCTTTCTTAAATGATATGAATGAAAATATTGTTTTTAGAATTTTATATAAAGGAGAGCTTTTTAAAATGTAGGTTTGCTTTTCCTAGTAAGTTACCCAGGATGTGTTCTTGATAAGGTAATTCAGATGTACCACTCTCCCATTCCCATCAAGTCAACCAGAAGAATGAGTTCTCAATTTTGTGTTCCCTGACTTTGAATATATAAGAACAAAGTGGCATTCATGATTCCTCATCATGAGTTTCCCACTAGTGTGTGTGTGTGTGTGTGTGTGTGTGTGTGTGTGCGCGCGCGCACGTGCACGCGCGCGTGTTAGTGTGAATTGCATTTTTGTTCTTTTTGTGTTTTCCCAGTGACTGTCTGGAAAGGAATCTGGGTTTAAATTTAATTCCATAGGTAGAATAAAGTGGGATGCAAAGGTAATCCAATGAAATCCTTCTCTAGTGTGACTTTTCATTCTCTTCAGATCATTAACCTTGTTAATATTTTTATTAATGCTCAGGATACCAATGCAGATTCCAAAATTAAGGATTGTAAACTATTTAAAATCAAAGGGTCAAGAATTGATGAAGAAAAAGTTGCAAAAGTCAACAGAATTTCAAATGCCAGTCGTCTACATGACAATGGGACAGGCCACGTCAAGACAGTTCCCTCCACAAGCCTCCGAGACTGCAGCAGTGTCAGTGTGGCTCACGCAAGGTATCCTGGCATGGTGATTCCCCCACTCACGCACAATCTTTCTGCAGCTGCTCCTGGTGTTAATTCTGGAATGGGGACTATACCAGTTCAGAATTACAGGTATGAATTAGGAAAATAAGACCAAAAATGTTTTCAAGGATATATTTGCAAATTTCAAGTGCTTGTCAATTCTTCCACATTGTTTTATTCCTAGAATTCTGGCTGCTATTCATTTGTCAGGTAGCTGTTTCAAATGACTTTTTGGCTGTGTGATGAAAATTTGATCCAAAAAATTCACCTGAGTAGGGTTGTATTGCTTAAGGTGAAGAGAAGCTACAGCTATTTGGGCTCGTAATGTAAAACAGGTTTTCATAATAAAAGAAATAATGGGTTTTGAATTGCTGCAAGGAGTGGCTGTGAGTTTTTGGTGCTACAAAGAAGTTCCTTTTGGGAATTTTGCTGAGAGGAAGGTCATTTATTTGGTAGGAACCAGGGGCTGGTGGGAGGCATGAGGGTGGTGATAAAGGATAGAATGTTTCACCTGATTCACGTGCATTGTGTGTTTGAGAATACACATCACATTCTGATTAAACTGCAAGTTACTTTGTGCTGTCATTTGGTTTTGTGCGTGAAAAAATTTTTGCCGATTCTAACTTAAAAACTTTTTTTTGTTGTTGCAGAGTGGATGAGAAAACTAAGAAGTATTCTATTCCATTTGTTAAATCGAACAAACTTTCCCCACCAGGCGTTTATAATATGAATGTGGCCACATCAGTAAGTAAACCATTCTCAGTGGTGGAGGAACAAGCGCCAATCAGCTCTAGACTTTTGATAATTTTATTTGGAGATATGTAAAGTGAAGCCTTAATTTTTTGTATTCACCCCAGCCTATCAGAATGACAAATAAATGTGAAACGTTGGAAGTTTACATGTTTCATATCTGAAAACTTAAATATGTTATTACAATGACATATGTTTTGTTTTTTTTCAGTAATGGTCCATTTTCTTAACCCGATGCTTGTTGGTCAGCTCTTATTTGGAGTAGATGAGAAGATACATTGTTTTATTAGCTTTTTCACACCAGATTTTTGGTGTGAAACAGTATTCTGTTTATTCATGTAGCAAATATTTACTGATCATCTACTATGTCTGAGACACTGGAGATGAATAAGTCAGTCTTTTTCTCCAAGGACATCATGATGTAGTGGCTTTTTGGCATCAGGGACAGTTTTCATGGAAGACAAGTTTCCCATGGATGGGGGTGGGGCGGGGGACCATCAGGCATTAGATTCTTACAAGGAGCGGTCAACCTAGATCCCTAGTGTGCGCAGCTCACAATAGGGTTAATGCTCCTACGAGAATCTAATGCCTTTTTCATCTGTCAGGAGATGAGCTCCACCTGCCCCCCCACCCCTGCTGTGCGGCCTGGTTTCAAACAGGCCATCAAACCCATCTGTGGCCCAGGGGTTGTGACCCCTGTAGTAGAGGATCCACAAATTAAGACACGGTGTTTCATTGTAGTAGTAGAAGCATGCACAAGGGCTAGAGATAGCCCAGGAAAGAGTGCCATTATCTTCAACTCCAAGTTTCTCTTTTAAAGTTAAGTTGAGCCATCATTATTCTTCTACTCAGAATTCCCACTGGCTTCTCATGGTGAGCCAAGGCCAAAGTCTTCATAGGGCCTAAGGGTCCCTGCATTGGTTCACTCCTCAGCTCTCCCGACCCATCACCAGAGCTCTCCCTTGACCAGTCGGATCCAAGCACACTGGCTTTCTTGTTATTCCTGAAACATGGTTCAGACCGGCTCATACCCCTGGGCTTTTGCGCTTCCTGTTTCTTCAGCTTTGGAATGTTCTTCCTCCAGATAACCCAATGGGTTTGTCTTTTTTCTTCCTTGGCTCCAGGAACCCTTCTTATGTGGTCTCTCCTGATATTGTAACTCATTCTGTCAGCTTTACTCTCTGTGCCCTCTCCCTGCTTATTTTTTCCATTGTGTACACCTGGCATCCTCGGTATGTTCTTACTTATAGGTTGTCTGTCTCCTCCTGCTCATGTGTCGGCTTCCAAGGTGTGAGTTGTACCTGTGCTCCTCACTGTCCCACTTCAGTACTTACAGCAATGTCAGCACACTGAAGCTGCTTAAAAAAACATGTGAATCAATGTATGCTTTTCACCAGAAAGGGAGGTGTGGTATAGTCCCAGAGGAATTTTTTTTTTTTGACAAATTTCCCTTCTCTGCCTCTCTCATTATCCTCAGAGGTGAAAATATAGCTTTTTCATCTCTCTCAATATTTGGACATTGCATTTGTTTTTCTTCTAATTATTTTTAGTTAACAATTTCTGTGCCTATAGTACTTTCTTTCTTTTCTTTGAGTTGGGGTTTTACTCTGTTGCTCAGGCTGGAGTGCAGTGGCATGATCACAGTTCACTGCAGCCTCCAACTCCTGAGCTCAAACGATCCTCCCACCTCAGCCTCCCAAGTAGCTGGGACTATAGGCATGTGCCACCATGCCTGGTTTATTTATTATATTGTTGTTATTATTATTATTATTATTATTTAGATAAGGTCTGCTATGTTGCCCAGACTAGTTTTGAACTCCTGGGTTTAGGCAATCCTTAAACCTCAACCTCCCCAAATGCTGAGATTATAGGCATGGTCCACCATGCCTGGCTCCTTTTTTATTTTTGTGTGAATATTTGTGTTTTAAAATCCTGGTCTGCATTGGGAGATTGTTTTAATCAGCAAAGCTTTTCAAAATTGCTGATTCAATGCCATTTTGCTGGAATTGCTGTCAGCCTGTTAACAGGCATTGCATAATCCATTCTGGTTGTTAATTTTAGATCCTTTTACTATTTATTCTTCTTTGGAAGAGGTAATCAAGAGAGGAGGTAAAGGTAAGTGGAGAGAAGACTCACTGAGTCTTCCTTAATGACAATGAGTGCAGGCAGAGCTAAGCCTAGACTTTCTTCAACTTGTAGGTTGAAAATCAATACCTCTATCCTATGCTTTATGCCCAATTCTGAGATGCAAATAGATATGTTATTACAAACAGTTATTATTATTATTATTTTGAGCTGGAGTCACACTCTGCTGCCTAGGCAGGAGTGCAGTGGCATGATCACAGCTCATGGCAGTCTCAACCTCCTGAGCTCAGGGGGTCCTCCCACCTCAGCCTCCTGAGTAGCCAAGACTGAAGGCATGCATGACTCTACCCTGTTAATTTAAACATTTTTTTTTGTAGAGACAAGGTCTTGCTATGTTGCCTAGGCTGGTCTTGAACTCCTGGGCTCAAGCAATCCTCTTGCCTTGGCCTCTCTAAGTGCTGGAATTACAGGTGTAAGCCACTGTACCCAGCCACCATGTTTATTTAATCACTCTTTGAATTTAATATCTGATAGTTTGAACTCATTTTTAAATTTTATTTTTTGTACTCGTAGATAGTTTTTTTAAACTAATTTGTTTGCTTTATCACTGATTTGAACCAAGCATCTTAGCACTTGTTCTATTAAAAGAATTTGAAGAAACATCCAAAAGAAGGAAACTCAAAAGCTCACTGCAGGACTTTTTAAGATGTTCTGGCAGTCGGAGTGGCATCATTTACATAATATTAAACTTGAGGCATCAAGGAACCTCAGTGGCTTAATGTTGCCATTTTACGTGAGTTTGTGCATATGCATTTTATCACGTGTGTGTGTGTTTTTAGCAAATCACATACATACATATGTATATATATATTTTTAGTAGATCACATAATCTCTCTTTGTGTGCCTTGTTTCGAAAATGTGGAAAAGAATGTTGGGTTTTTGTGATTCTCAAATGAAAAAGATCGGGAAAGTGCCAGATTCATAAAGATGCAGAGTTGAAGTGTTATTGCTATTCCTTGCTTTATTATTTTTCCTGGCTTTATCAACTGTGAAGTAATAGCACTAAGAGAGATTAGGAAAATAATTGGAGTTATCCCTTTTAACTTAGTAAACTGTATTCCTAGGAAGATAGCATCATGTGCTGACTTGAGGGGCACAGCAGGGACAGATAGAGAAAAACAATAGCAAGATTATACTGAAACTAAAAAACCAAGATAGAAGGAGCTGTGACATGCATGTGGAGGTTAACTGTTTAGAATTAAAACAAACAGCAGCAACTATCTGCAGAAAAGCCTGGGAAGCGTTGTAAGGCCTGACCTTGCTGGTCTGAGGGACCAGGCTCTGATGCCCAGGACTTACACTGGAGAGCGGCAAGGGAGAAGAAGAAACCATAGACATCAAGTTGTCCACTTGTGCACAATTGTAATACCTTTAATGAAGAAGAGGTTTGAAATGATTGAATGAAATTGCTTACCGTGTTATCAATGTCCTTCAATACAAAAAATGATTCTAGACTTTCAGTTTCACAAATTGCAGGATTTGAACATAGGAGTTACAAAAGAGGGAAAGCCTTGTTCATCTTGAGTTAACCCACTTATATTAATCATTTTGATGATATTAGGTCTCTAGTGAAAAGAACCTCCTTCAGGCAGATAAGAAAAGAAGGGAATTCTCCAAGACAGGTGTCCATTTGCCTGAGCTAAACCACAACCATCTCCCTGAACTACGAACCTTGGAAGGTATAGGTATGTCTATGATGCTTTTACTTTGTATAGTCCTTTTGATTACATAATTTAAAATTAATACTGAGGGTTAGATATAGAATGTCAAAAACTAGCAAAATGTCTAATATTTTCACTGTGTTTATGGTTATTTTATCTAGCTCGAAATTCCAGGCTAATAAGGAAAGAGAGCAAAATTCTTTCAGAATCTCGAATTCCTTCTCTGGCTGCTATTGACCTGCATACCCCCAGTATTGCATTACATCAGGTACAGAAATATGCTTTGTGGTTTGGGTCTTTCTTATATTTACTATTATAGTATTTCAGAGAGAATTTGCTCTTCAGGTAGGTTTATGTAGGTTTGGCCGGACATGGTGGCTTACACCTGTAGTCAGCACCTTGGGAGGACAAGGCAGGAGGATTACTTGAGCCCAGAAGTTGAAGACAAGCCTGGGCCACATAGTAGGCCTCGTCTCTACAAAAAATAAAAAAGTTAGCTGAGCTTGGTGATGTACACCTGTAGTCACAGCTACTCAGGAGGCTGATTTGAGAGATGAGCCCAGGAGGTGGAGGGTGGGATGAGCACCAGAGTGAGACCCCAATACAAGCAAACAAACAGAATTGTGCAGGTTTATTGGTGGAAATCTATAAAATATTTTTTGCTAAATTTTGTTTCCAGATTCATTGCACTTAGTACCTTTATTGCATGTATACATATATAAACATTTCCCAACTTTCAGTAATCCAGTTTTTAATTGGTTAAAAATGTGTGTACCTGTGTGCAGCCTAGGTACAATCTTTGAATAACTACAGGGTTTTTGGTAGTTTTAGTATTTCATTAACACCAAAGTTATTGCCTAATTTCAAAGAGCAAAACTCTGGAATTGCCAAGCTACTGGGGAGATTAAGGCAGGAAGATCACTTGAGCCCAGGAGTTCGAGACTGTGGTGAGCTGTGATTGTACCACTGTACTCCAGCCTGGGTGAGACCCTGTTAGACCCTGTCTTAACAGGCAAGCCAACAAACAAACAACAAATAATTAATTGTCTATTTGATATAAACTTTCAAATCTTCTGAGCCAACCATACCTAGCTACAGAGTTTGGGTATGGATGACTATCCTTTCCTTTTACTTCTTCAGACAGATTTCTCACTTCTGCTTGAACTCAGGCAACTTTGTTGTGGAATTTCATTTTCCATCCTCATTATCAAAGCATTTCTATGTATAGTGAGTGAGCTCCTGTATGTTACTTCCTTATCCATGCTGATGCTCTTTTTACTGTTACTCCTTAGTAGTTCTATAGAGCTCGGCAAACAGAAATAGTATTGTTGAGGATAACAGATTCCAGAGGCAGCTATCCAGCGACGCTGAGGAAGGGACTTGTTGCTCCTGCTTTGCCTTATCTCTTGCCAACAATTTCTGTGGCAACATTTAATCAAAACTGAATAAATTCCTGTGGTGTGAAGACAAATCACTGGTCACCGATTTCCTATTTAGGAACTATAGAGTCTGAATAAATGTATTATAAACTTCTAAAATTAAATTTCATGTGGATTTCAAAGGTGCAGACATTTTCACTGACTCATTGTGAGTGCACTATTATGGGGGGAAAAAAACAACACTTTTCAAGGTTGTCGTAACCAAATCCAGTGCCATGCAGTGGAAGAAAGGCTTTGGCTGCCTTCATACTTCAGTATTTTTATTTGCTATTCTAGCTTTTTTAGACTTGTGGACTGGTCTGCATTGTTTCTCTCATTGTATTTGTACAGTTTCCAGTTACACTTAAAATGCAATCAAGGAGAAGGCCGATGTAGCAAATTACACAAATGAATACTAAGATAGCTATGGGCAGACAACCTGAGTAGAAGGAGAACAGCAGGAGACAAAAGGCAAAGGCCCGGGCAGAAGCCAGCCCTGTCTCGTGTCTTTCCTGTGTGGTAGTCATCATTGCATTCAACTGAATTTTGCTTCCGTACATAACATGCACATTTTCACATTTTAAAAAGTCCACTCTTTACCTTCGGGAGTAATCTGTAAGGTAAATCTGGGTAAGTTGAGAATTGCGTAGGCCATGGAATCCGTCTTCAGTCCCTCATCCTCTCATGCTTACACATGCTATGTGTTTATATGTGTTCATCACTACATGTTTAAGAAGCCATTCCTAAAGTTCATCTCCCCATTAGAGGTGTTTCCTGTAAGCATTTGGAAACAGTTTTTTTCAGGGTTACAACAACTGAAACAACAAAAGCAGTATTTGGTTAGAAACATTGTGATCACTGGATCCACCACAAAACTAAAATGGTAGGGAGTGGGTGGAGGGAAGAATCAGCTTGGCGATTAGTTAGAGCAGTGCTTCTTAATCTTGGTAGCAGAGTGGAATTACCTGGGAGATTTTTAAAATATTGATGTTTGGGGCTCCCCTCCTGAGATTATGACTCAGATCGTTTTCTTTTGGAATGCATTATTAAATTTTGAAGCAAACTGAAGCTTCCAAAAAACATTGCAAGAGTAGCGCAAATAACTTAATTTTCACTAAGCCATTTGAGAGTAAGTTGCCAACCTGATGCCCCATCATTCCCCAAATACTTTAGTGTATATTTCCTACAAAAGGGCAGCCTCCTACACAACACAACAGAATCATCAAAACCAGAAATTAACACTGATAAAATCTTACCATTTAATCCTCAGACCCCACTCACTTTTGCCAATCATCCCAATATTGTCTTTTATATTGAAAGAACTGAGTTCAGAATCGTATGTTACATTTAGCTGTCATGTCTTTTTAGTCTCCTTTGGTCTGGAATACTTCCTCAGTCTTTCCTTGCCTTTCATGATGATTACAGGCCAAATATTTTATAGAATGTTCCTCAGTTTGGGTTTGGGTGATGTTATCTCATCACCCAGATCACACAACTTTACAAGGAAAAGCACAGAAGTGATGCCGTATTCATGGCATAGCATTTTTTTTTTTGGAGGTAATAGAAATGTTTATTACCCTGATTGTGGTAATGATATCAAGGGTATATGCATATGTCCAAATACATCAAATTGTACACATTAAGTATGTACAGTTTTTTTGTATATCAATATACCACAATAAAGCTGAAAAAAAGAAACAAAGGAATGCTTTTATCTAAAAATAGAATATTCTGGAGACAATAACTTTTGTTCAGATTTTCAGTCTATAGAAATTACTTCTATGAAACATTTTTACTTTATCACATTATAAGATACTTTTTTTTTGAGTTGGAGTCTCACTCTGTCACCCAGACTGGAGTGCAGTGGCCGCTCCCGGCCACCGCAGCCTCGACCTGCTGGGCTCCAGCGATCCTTCCGCCTCAGCCTTCCAAGTCGCTGGAACAACAGGCGCACGCTACCACGCCCGGCTAATTTTTGATTTATTGTAGAGATGAGGTCTCGCCAAGTTGTCCAGGTGGGTCTCAAACCTGCAGGCTCAGGCAGTCCACTCACCTCAGCCTCCCAAAGCGCTGGGATTATAGGCTGAGCCACCGGGCCCGTCTATAAGATACTTTTATTAAACATATTTTCTTTTATAATTATAAAGATGAAAATCATAACAAAGAATTGTATGTGTGTTTGTGCATATGAGTTGAATGAATTTAAATCATTACCTTAAAAGTAAACATAAAGCGTTTTTAAAGTTAAATTTTATTCAGCACGTTTTCTTTTTCTTAGTTGGACAATCCTATTTAAACCAAATTTTATTTCGTTATTGTTCTTTCTACTTTACAATTGACATAATTGAATTTATCAACTTAGATTAATTAATTAATTTTATTTTATTTTAAAGATGTGGGGTACAATACAGGGTTAGGTATACAGACATTGATTATGCAGGTACCCTTGTTGATGAGGTGTGCCGTTCCCTCCCCTAGTAGTTTCCCTCAACTGCCACTCCCCCCCCGCCCCCGGCAGTTTCCCACTACTGCCAATTCTTTTCTTATAGTACTATGAGAATTGTTCAGGGTCCACTTATGAGTGAAAACATAAGGTACTCTGTTCTTTGATAGATCACTGAGTCTGATCAACTCTGAATCCATCCAAGTTGCTGCTAAGTTCATATGTTTGTCCTTCTTTATAGTTGCATAATATTCTATTACGTATATATACCACATTTTTTTAATTCACTCCAACTTCGAAGGGCAGCATGGTTGATTCCATGTTTTTGCTGTTTTGAATAGAGCCTGGAATTGCATTCTTTCAGGTAGCACAGGATTTTATTTTGTCTCAATATTGATGATGTTCATTTTGGCCACTTAATTTGGCATCCAGTGCATTTCTCATTGTGAATGTCTTTTCCTTTTGTGATTGATAAGAATCCATGGGAGAATATTTTGAAGTTAAGTAAATATGCCGTTTGTCCATCAGACTTACAGTTTACTAATTATTTATGTCACTGTGGACTCATCAATTTTTATTTTGTTCAGTGGCTTATAATAAGTTACAAGCATTTATTTTTGCATTTACATACAGTGAAAGTCACTCTTTTTGGTATCAGTTTTGATAAATGCATAGAGTCTTTAATCATTAACACAATCAAGGTGTATTATAGGTTCATTCCCGCTCCTCCAATTTCTCTCTATCCTTTTGTGGTCAAACCCTCTGTCTCCATCCCTGTCATTTACTTTTCCCAAAATGTCATATAAATGGAATAAAACAGCCTTATGTCGTTTTGCAGGAGTGCTTTCAAAATATTGTACTGCAGCTGTAGCATTGTTTCTCCCCTTTATCTGTTTATTGTTGCTTTGTGTATTTAAAATCTATTATTAGGTACATGCACACTTATAACTGTTTTGCCTTCCTGATACATTGTTTCTTTTATTGTTATTAAATGTCACTCTTTATCCTTGGTAGTGGTCTATGTCTTGAAATCTGTTTTATCTGAGTTTAAAATAGCCATTTCAGCCTTCTTATACCAGTTTGTTTGCATGGTGACTCTTTTTATTTTCATTTACTTTCAGTCTATCTGGTTTTTATATTTAAAGTGTTTCTTTTGCAGACTGTATTTAAGTTGGGTCTTTGGTTTGTATACATTCTGTCAATCTCTGCCTTTTAATTGGAATGTGTATTAGTTTTCATTGCTGCTAACAGATGAGAGTAGTGGCCAATTGAAACAGTTCTAAGGCTGTTCTTCCACCTCTAAGACTGGGGTGGCAGGTATCAAGGATAATATGCACTTAGCTTCTGAGCTTTCTAGCAGACTTGGTGACCTTGCCAGCCAGCAGCCCCTCTTGCCTTTGCTTTGATGGCACCCACAGCAACTGTCTGCCTTGTATCACAGACAGCAAAATGACCCAGAGAAGGAGAGCCAGAGAAGCTCTCCCCACACATGGGCATGCCAGGAACCACATCAACAATGGCAGCATCACCAAACTTCAAGAATTGAGGGCTATCTTTCAGCTTCTTACCAGACGATGATCAGTCTTTTCCTTTAGCTCAGCAAACCTGCATGTAATGTGGGCCACGTGACATTCCAGTATGGAGGCATAGCCTGTATGATTCAGGATAAATGCCTGAGCGGTGATGCCAGCTGCCTCTATTGGTGGATCTTTTTTACTGTCGCCAGTGATGTTGCCATGATGAATATCTTTGGCAGAAAATTTTTTTTTTTTTAGTAGGGATCTCATTCTGTCACCCAGGCTAGAGTGCAGTGACATGCTTATGGCCACTACAGCCTCAACCTGCTGGGCTCAGGGGATCCTTCCTCCTCAACCTTCCAAGTAGCCGGGACTACAGGCATGCGCCACCATGCCTGGCTAATTTTTTGATTTATTGTAGAGATGAGGTCTCGCCAAGTTGCCCAGGGTGGTTTCAAGCCCTGGGGCTAAGGCATTTCTCTCATCTTGGTCTCCCAAAGTGCTGGGATTACAGGCTTGAGCCACCACACCTGGCCTGCCCACTTTTTAATAGGGCTGTTTGTTTTTTCCTTTTGGCATGTTTGAGTTCCTTGTAGATCCTGTATGTTAGACCTTTGTCAGAAATGCAGTTGGCAAACGTTTTTTCCCAGTCTGTGGGCTGTCTGCCCGCTCTCTTGATGGTTTATTTTGCTTTGCAGAAGCTTTTAAGTTTGATAAGGTCCCATTTGTCTGTCTTTTCTCTTATGACATGGGCTTTTGGGGTTTTGATCAGGAATTGGTTGCTTGTTTTCTGTAAGGGTGTCTCCTGCATTTTCTAAGCTTCTTATATTTTGAGGGTTTACGTTTAGGTTTTTGATTTATTTAGAGTTGATTTTTGAGTATTCTGCCTCAGCCTTCCAAGTAGCTGGAACCACAGGTGTGCACTACCACACCCAGCTTATTTTTATTTATTGTAGAGATGAGGTCTCACCAAGTTGCCTGGGCTGGTCTCGAACCTGCAGGCTCAGGCAAGCCACTTGCCTCAGTCTCCCAAAGTGCTGGGATTACAGGCTGAGCCACTGAACCTGGCCACAATATTTATTTTTATTCCACTATAGTCTGAGAAGGTGCATGGTAGTATTTCGATTTTATGAAATTTTTTAATGCTTGATTTCTGGCTGAGGATGTGGTTAGTCTTGGAGTGTTTCATGTGGTGGTGAGTAGAATGTATATTTCATGGCTGTTGGATGGAGTGTTCTGTTGGTATCTATTAAGTCCATTTAGTCAAGTGTCAAGTTGAGGTTCCAGATCTCCTTATTAACTTTTTTCCTTGCTGATATATCTAGGGTTGTTTGTGGGGTATTTACGTCCCCACTTATGATAGTGTTAGAATCAATATCACTTTTTTAGCTTAGTTAGTAGTTGCTTTATAAAACCTGGTACTCCTGTGTTGGGTGCATATATGTTTAGGATGGATATTTCTTGTTGATGGATTGAACCTGTTATCATTATGTAGTATCCTTCTGTATCATTTTAAGTTTTTGATAGCTTGAAGGTTGTTTTGTGTGATATTAAAATCGCGATTTCTACATTTTTTTGTTTTCCATCCTCTAACTTTGAGTCGTGGGAGGTAGCATATTATTGAGTTATGCTTTTTTATTTTTTTATTTTTTGAGTTGGAGTCTCACTCCATCATCCAGACTAGAGTGCAGTGGCCGCTCCCAGCCACTGCAGCCTCGACCTGCTGGGCTCCAGTGATCCTTCTGCCTCAGCCTTCCAAGTAACTGGAACTACAGGCATGCTACCACGCCCGGCTAATTTTTTTGATTTATTGTAGAGATGAGGTCTCACCAAGTTGCCCAGGTGGGTCTCAAACCCACGGGCTCAGGCAATTCACTCACCTTGGTCTCCCAAAGTGCGGGATTACAGGCTGAGCCACCGAGCCCGGCCAAGTCGTGCTTTTTAAATCCAGTTTGCCATTCTATATCTTTTTAGTGTTACATTTAGTTCATTGACATTCAGGCTGATTATTGAAATGTGAGAGTTTATCCCTGTCATGAAGCTCTTTTAAGGCTATTTTGTTTTCTTTTAACTTTTGTGCTGATATGTGTATGTGTTTTCAGTTTTGCATGTACATTGTATGCTCTGTTGACTCTATGTTTTCCTGTATTTTTTTGAAGTGCATAGTCATTCTTTTCTTTTTTTCTTTTTTTTTTTCCTTCTGTGCCTAATACCTTCTTGAGCATCTCCTATAGAGCTGGTCTGGAAGCAGCATAATCTCTTAGAGATTGGATGTCTGGGAAGGATTTTAATTCTCCATCACAATGATGCTGAGCTTAGCTGCATAGGAAATTTCTTGTTGAAATTGTTTATCTTTGAGAACTTTGAAAGTTGAGCTCCAGGGATATTGGGGAAGATGGTGGAGGAGCCAGTCAGACTGTGTGAATCCTTGTGTGAATGAGTGAGTGTATGGACAGATTTTTGTGTATGTCTGTGTGTAAGTGGGCATGTGAGTGACTGACAGAGTGGGGAATCAAGAACAAGTGGCCAGGGCTGTCCTGGTGAAACAGCTGGTGCTGCAGCTGCTCTGCTTGGACCCTAGCGCTTCCCGGAGTGCAGGAGCTGAGTGCCATTTTTTAAAATCAACAAAGTCCTACCTGGGAAGGAGCTTCCAGGATCAACTGCCAGTGCCAGTCTCTGCAGCACCAGACTGGACACTGGCATCAAGGGCCATGGAGGGAGCACAGCAAGGGAATCAGAGGCAGAGTCCCTGGAGAAGATGAAACAGACACTCTACCATCATCTTGAAAACTGGACAGGGAAGTGCTCCAGCATGCTCACAATGGAGCAACAGACCCGCTTCCTGAGACTGGTGGGTTAACTACTCTGGGGTTGGTCATGACCCAGAGGGAATATCCTGAAAGCACACATTTCAGAGGGACAGGATGAGTGTAGAGTCTCAGGTGCCCCACCCCCTACCTTGACCCAGCTGCAGGACAAAAGGTGCAACCAGAAAAGGATGAGGAAGACCCCCCACGAGAACAGTGCTCCCTACCCTCTTACCTTATTTGACTCTCAAAGCTACAAGAGACAGTAAAGCTTCCCACCTTCAGCCCTGTTTCAAAATAGAACAAATTTGGAGGCCCTGATCGGGGAAGAATAGAGAACTGAGCAAACAACAGAAGTGAAAACCTTTCCCATACCAATGAATAATGAGATTAAAGAGAAAAGAAAGAGATCTGTTACAAATGAGGAAAAAAAAATCAATGGAAGGACACAGCTAATTCCCAGTGTACCAAAGAGACAATGCCTGAAAAAAACCAGTCCTCAGAGCCCAAACAATGGAAATCACCAATGACTGACCCCAGAATACAACAGGGATTAGGGAATGTATGGAAAGAGTGAATAAAACTCAAGAAAGATAAGATGCAACACTGAAAGAACTTGTAACAGAGAGTTTGGCCATAAAAAAACTTCATCCCAGAAATAAATAACAAGATGACAAGCATGGAAAGCAGAGTCAACCAAGCAGAAGAAAGAATCTCAGAGCATGAAGACCAAAACATGGATTTAAGCCAATCTGTTAAAAACACAGAAAGAAAACTCAGAAGGAAATAACAAAGTCTCCAAGAGATGTGTGGTTGTATCAAGAGGCCGAATTTAAGCCTGATTGGTATCTCAGAAGCAGAAAGGGAAATGGAGAACACCTTGGAGCAAGTATTCCAGGAGGTAACCCAAGAAAACTTTCCCCATCTCACCAGAGATGTGACCACCCAAACACAAGAGATTCAGAGAAACCCTGCAAGACATCAAATGAACACCAACCCCTAAACACATAGTAACCAGACTACACAAAGTAGGTATAAAAGAAAAAATCCTAAAGGCAGTGAGAGAGAGAGGTCAGACTACCTACTGGGGAAGACCAATCAGAATAACAGCAGACTTAGCAGCAGAAACATGACAGACACATTCTTGACGTTGAAGCCCACATTGTCCCTAAGAAGAACTTCACTCAAAGCTTCCTGGTGCTTTTCAGCAGACTTTACTTTAGCTGTAACATTGACTGGAGCAAAGGTGACCACCATGCCAGGTATGAGAATACCAGTCTCCACTTGGCCCACAGGGAAAGTGCGAACACCACCAATCTTGTAGACATCCTGGAGAAGCAGATGCGAGGGCTTGTCATGTCAGCTAGACGAGTTGGTAGTAGAATGCTGTCCAGTGCTTTAAGCAGGGTGGTTCCACTGGCATGAGTGACTTTCTATCCCTTGAGCCAAGGCATGTCAGCACTTAGCTCTAGCATGTTGTCAGCATTCCAACTAGAAATTGGCACAAATGCCATTGTATCAGGGCTATAGCCAGTTTTCTTAATGTAAGTGCTGACTTCCTTCACAATTTCCTCGTATCTCTTCTGGCTATAGGGTGACTCAGTGGAACAGCAGTTTGTTGTTTCACACCTAGTATGTAAGCCAGGAAGGCATGCTCACGGGTCTGCCCATTATTGGAGATACCAGCTTCAAATTCACCAACACCAGCAGCAACAACCAGGACAACACAGCCAGCCTGAGATGTGCCTGTCATCATGTTTTTGATGAAGCCTCTGTGTCTGGGGTCGTCAATGGTCATGACATAGTACTTGCTCCTCTCAAATTTCCACAGAGAGATAGCAGTGGTGGTACCATGCTCATGGTTAGCTTTCAACTTATCCAAGACCCAGGAATACTTGGAGAAGCCCTTTCCCATCTAGCCTCCCTCTCAGAATTCTTAATGGTTCTTTTGTCAATGCCACCACATTTGTGGATCAGATCAGACCAGCAGTGGTGGACTTCTGAATCTATGTGTCCAGTGGCAACAATGTTGATATGAGTCTTTTCCCATTTTGGTTTTCAGGGGTGTTTTTTATACTTGTGCTCTGGCAGCAAACTCATTGCAAAAAAGCTGTTTCAGAATATTTTTAGTGTTGGGTTTTTTGGTGATACCTCTGTATTTTTTTAAGCGATTACTCTAAGAATTACAACGTACATAGCTAGTTTTTCAGTCTACATTGTACCACCCAATATAAAATACAGAAGCTTGCAAACATATTCCTTTCCCCTCAATTCAAATTTTATGTGAGAGTTATCACATGTACTACATTTATAGACTTTCAAAATCCTACCACACTGTTCTTTTTTTGCTTTAAACAGTCATAAATGCTTTAAACAATTTATGAGGAAAATAATGTCTTTTATATTCATCCAGCTACTTATCATTTCTGTTTTCCCTCCGTCTCCTAGATTCCAGTATTCCTCTGGTATCATCTTTTGCCAAATTTGGGGAGTTTTTTAATCATTATTTTTTCAAATATTTTTTTCTGCCACATTCTTTTCTCCTATGAGTCTAATGAGATATATGTTAGACTTTTTGGCATTTTCTCACAGGTTCCTGATACCCTTCATTTTTTTCTAATCTTTTTTCTTTCTATGCTTCAGATTGGGCAATTTCTGTTGATCGGTCTTTACGTTATCTGACTTTTTACTTTATCATCTCTATTCTGATATTAAGCTCTTCCAGTGAGATTTTAAAATTTCAGATGTTGTAATTTTTGGTCCTAAAATATCAATTTGATTCTTCTTTACTCATGTAGCTTCTGTTTCTCTGCTAAGAATTCCTGTCCCTTCCCTTCATTTTAAGTGTGTTTTCCTTTACTTCATGTAGTACAGTTCTGATGACTGCTTTAAAGTCTTTATATGATGGTCCCAACAGGTTTTTGCTATTGCGTTTTTGTAACAAGTAGAAGAGGAGGGTTGTAGTAGGCTTGCACTGCCATGGGAGATCACAAGTATCTTTTAACATATGTGTAAACTAAGAGATCAAAGAATAATATCCCCTTACTTCCTCCTTTTCCATGTAGACATCTTGAACTATGAATAGTTAATTATAAACAACTGATATTTGAACAACTAGGTCTGGAATTCTGGGGAAGTGGAATCTGTGTAATTACTGAAAACCTGTAGTACTCTATTATTCTTTTACAGGTATCAGGATCTCCACTGTCAGATGATTCAGAAGTTGACTTGCCTTGAATGGAACATCAGCACTGAGGATCTGGACTGGGTAGGTATGACTTCCCATACTTAATTAAGGCTGTGGAGCCTCCCATGGGGAATATTTTGGGGCTTGCTGAAGACCAAATTTTTCAGCTGAAACATACCTTGTGGTGATTGATTCTATGAGACCTTCTGAAAGAGAAAGAGTTGTGCCACTTAGAAAACCAGATTCAGTGGCTTACACCTGTAATCTCAGCAATTTGGGAGGATGAAGTGGGAGGATTGTCTGAGTCCTGGGGTTTGAGACCACCCTGGGCACCTTGGTGAGACCTCATTTCTACAATAAATAAAAAAAATTGGCTGGGTGTGGTGGCACGTGCCTGTGGTTCCAGCTCTTGGAAGGCTGACCCGCGGAAGGATTGCCTGAGCTCAGTAGGCTGCGGTGACCGTGAGCATGCCACTGCACTCCAGCCTGGGCAACAGAGTGAGACTCCAACTAAAAAAAACAGTCCAAAAACCCACAAAAACTTCTCAATCTGGGTGTGATGGTTTATGCCTGTAATCCTAGCACTTTGGGAGGCAGAGATGAGAGGAATGCCTGAGTCTAGGAGTTCATAACCTGGGCAACTTGTGAGACCTCGTCTCTACAGTAAATCTAAAAATTAACCGGGTGTGGTGGCACATACCTTTGGTTCCAGCTACTTGGGAGGCTGAAGCAGAAGGATCGCCTGAGCCCAGCAGGTCGAGGCTGCAGTAGCTGTGAGCGTGCCACTGCACTCTAGCCTGGGTGATAGAGTGAGACTCCGACTAAAAAAATGTTTTAAACAGCAGAAAGAGGCTGGGCATGGCGGCTCACGCACTCTGGGAGGCCAAAGTGAGAGGATTGCCTGAACCCACAGGTTCGAGACCAGCCTGGGCAACTTGGGAGACCTCATCTCTATAATAAATACAAAAATAAGCTGGGCATGGTGGTGCATGCTTGTAGTTCCAGCTACTTGGAAGTCTGAGGCAGAAGGATCGCCTGAATCCAGCAGGTAGAGGCTGCGCTTGCTGTGAGCATGCCACTGCACTCCAGCCTGGGCAACAGAGTTAGACTCTGATTCAAAAAAAAAAAAAGAAAGAAAGAAAGAAAAGAAAACTGGAAGAAAACCAGAAGTAGTGTTATTTCTCTTGCGCTTAAGCTAATCTCCTGAAATGTGAATTCAGGGTGATAAGTACTTAAGAAAGATACATACTTATCTCCCTTATTAGTCATTTGCCCTATGGGCTTGTAAAGCAAAATAGATGGAATGATTGGTTGGGCCTTACTTAGTGTTCTGAGAAATGCATCATTAGGCGATTTCATCTTTGTGTGGACATCATAGAGTATATTTATACCTAGATGGTGGCACCTATCACACATCTAGGCTACATGGCATAGCCTATTGTTCCTAGGCTACAGACCTATACAGCATGTTCCTGCACTCAATATTGTAGGCAGTTGTAACATGATGGTAAGTTTTATTTATCTCAAAGCATGTAAACGTACAAAAGGGAATGCGTTGCACTATGGTATTATCACAGCTACGATATTACTAGGCAATAGGAATTTTCAGCTTATGGGTTCACACCGTATGCTGTCTGTCGACCAAAATGTCCTTATGCGGTGCATAACTGAACTTGGTAATCTTTCTCCTAATAAAGAGGGTTAGTGCTATACCAAATGATTGCCTTCTTTTTAAATGTAACTTTTTAGTGTTAAAAGAAACTCAAATCAGACCTTTTAAAGTGATTATTTGTTATTTGCTCAAGTAAGTCATTCAGTGTTTACTATCTCATTAACTCTATTTAAAATATGGTATCTAAATTCCATATTCTCATACCTGTCTTATTGGAATTAATGTGTCAACTTAAAAAAATTGGGTTTTTTTGAGTCCGAATCTCACTCTGTTGCCCAGGCTGGAGTGCAATGGCATGCTCACGGCCACCGCAGCCTCGATCTGCTGGACTCAGGTGATCCTTCCACCTCAGCCTTCCAAGTAGCTGGAATTACAGGTGTGTGCCACCACAGCCGGCTAATTTTTTGATTTTTTGTAGAGACAGCATCTCGCCAGGTTGCCTACCTCCCTCAGGCTCAGGCAATCCTCTTGCCTCTACCTCTCAAAGTGCTGGGATGACAGGCATGAGCCACCGTGCCCAGCTATTTTGTTAACTTCTGCAAAGCATTTTGAGCATCTATTGAGCATCTGTGATATCAAAGATGAATTACTGTGAAGTGCACAGATCTTAAGTTTTAATGCCTCATTTGCACAGGCCCTTCTGGGACCCAGTGAGAGGTGTTTGCAATGCATTCATTTGAGCTAATTCATGTAACCTATGAACAACTAATTCATGCATACTGTATAAACTCCAGGCTCTACAAAACTTGGATCCATTATGTCAAAATTAGTCATTATTTGCATATGATAGTTTTAATTGGTAATTGTTCTTAAGATTGTCTTTAAGATCTTGTTTTTGATACATCTAATCTAAATCTAAGATTTTCCTGATACATAGTAGTCACCAACATTATCAATATATGAAATATGAGAAAGCAATATGAGAAAGCAAGTGAGATAGAAATCCATTTCTAGAAAGACTTTATGTAAAATATTTGGTGGTATATCTTCCTGTGCTTTCAGATGCCACTCTAGCAATTGTGAAGACATCCTCTTGCAACAAGAGTGCTGATATCCCAGGAGGAGAGAGTCGTGTTTTTGATTGTTTCCTTCTGAACTGCCTGCATTTTCGGAGAAAGACCTAGCAGGAGAATGAAAGACAAAGACTTTCAAATGTTTTAAAGAAGTTTGAACAAGTGTCTCTCCCCAACAGTTATGCCGTCACCTTTCAAGTCCACTGATGCTATTACAAGATATATCCAGTGAAAGAATAGTGATATGGTTCTTGCTACATGAATGTGTATTTACTGTTAGTAGATTGTGTATTTAAAGTTACTCAAGATTAAAAGTGTGTATAAGATGAGAGAGAGAAACATTATAAAATGTCAAGTTATTTATGCATTGAACTTTGTGTTATCTGTATACATATGTATATTTATTTAGGAATAGGACTGATGGGTGTAGGTGTTTAAAAACTAGGATCAGCTGAGGAAAATGAAAAAAAAAATGAGTAGCATTAAGAGAAAATGTTTCCTTTACTGTGACTTAGCTGTAAAAATACACTTAAAAGTCTTGCTTGTTTTAGGCATTAAGGAGATATGTTACTGCTCTCCATGGATAGACGTACATATTTGGTTTCTGTGAGTATTGCTGATGTATGACTGAGATGTTGAGTGTGTCATGGAACTCTGGCCTCTCTGCTTGTCTTCTGAGAACCACACTAATGTGAACCTGGTAGAGAAACCTTTTCTTTCTACTGACTTAGTACAACCCTGGCACTATATGGTCCTCTGTGTGGTGTGATTCTGGTGCCAATGTTCCTTTGTGAAGGAACGTAACTGGAATGAGAGTGAGGAAGGATAATTTTGTAGATATGCCTTGGAGTTGAGTGCTGGGCTTCTCATTGAAAAAACTGGTATCCACAAAATTAGGATATGGCAAGCAGGACTGCCTGTGGATCAAGGTTCTCCTGGGAGCCAGTAGCTGTTGGGCCACCCAGCTGGGGGCTTTGGGGAAGGTCTGTCCATTACTGTGAACTCCACTCTTGTTCACTGGTAGTTTAGGGGTGCCATTAGACAAAACAGCTCTCTTTTTTTCCTTCAAACACTTAGGCCTTCCCAAAATCTTTTCAACAAGGTGCAAAATCATTTACTTACATTCCACACGCATTTTCTAATGCACAGATCCAAAACTTTTTAGGTGGGATGCTTAAACCCCTTAAACCTGACTCCAGGTTCTTGGTTTCTGGTCATCCTCTACATTTATCATTCTGGAGAATGGTTGTTAAAGGATCCAGAATTTGTGTGGGTTTTTACCTTAACTAATTAATAGTGTGTGGTTTTCACTCCCAAAAGCCATTGACTGGAACTTAGTCCAAGAATTTAACTAGAACTTTTCTTTCTTTTTCTTTTTGAGTCGGAGTCTTACTCTGTCACCCAGACTGGAGTGCAGTGGTATACTCATGGCCACCACAGCCTCAGCCTGCTGGGCTCAGGCGATCCTTCCACAGCCTTCCAAGTAGCTGGAACCGTAGGCCTTCGCCACCACCCCTGGCCTAATTTTTTGAATAATTGTAGAGACAATGTCTCATCAAGTTGCCCAGGCTGGTCTCGAATCCCTGGACTCAGGCAATCCTCTCA
>NW_007255876.1:409569-412611 GCF_000164805.1 Carlito syrichta | reverse complement strand
CAGCCACTGCACTCCGGTCTGGGCGACAGAGTAAGTCTCCAACTCAAAAAAAAAAAAAAGAAGACATTCTGGCCTTCGATACTTGGACCTCAAAAGAGTAAGATATTCAGGAAGAGGCAAATAAGAGGTTTCAATGTCAGGTCTACAGGTGGTACTTAAATTAAAGTATGGTCTTGATTTAAAAGCCCTGTCTTTAACCTCTGACCAGGTGTGTGACTAACATAGCTAACATGCTGAGAAAAATGAGTGTCTTGGCATTAGTAGGCTTTACATTAAAATATTATTTTATTTTTACTTTGAAAAATGTTCCCAGTAGACTCTACAACATGGAAAGCAAGCAGTACTTACATCCATATGGTACTTCAGCTTATTTCAGTACTATTTTTATGTAAAGATCAGTGTGAAACATCAGCTGCATGTTGGAGGTTCTTGGGTCAGTTACCTTCTAATTTCCGTACTTGCTTTCGGTATCTTTTGCCTATTGAAACACCTTGAACACTTCAGAATGAAGGAACCAAAAATTATGTACTAGAAGACCAAGTTGAGACTTGAAGATCATATCTGGTTAGACCTTTGGCAGAACTACTAGAAAAAGAAGACTGCAGATTGGAACTGTAGATATTGAACCCAAATGATCTTTTTTTAAACAAAATTTAAGGTTATTGAGTCTCTCTTTACAAGAACATGATTTGGTCACATACTCATGGGGAATTAGTATCTATGTACTGGTAGTGGCCAATGGGCTTGCCGTGTGTGTGTGTTTTAAATAATGTAGACACCATTGCATGGTTTTAAACAAGTAAGTTGGAAATAAATTGTTAATTCTTCTTTTGGGGAGCCTTAGATGTTAGGGAGGCAAGTGAATTTCCTTGTCTGGGATGGTACAAGCAGCATAGTTATAAAGTACCATGCCAAGACTAACCCGTAAAGCTGTGGTAGACCCAGTTTAGAAGCTGGTTCTTCTGACGAAGGATCCCTTGCTTGCTTAGAATATCTGACTTCCCTCTGGAACAGGAACATAGAAGATGCATTTTCCTTTGTGACTCACTACTGGTCCCTTATCTCAGCTGTGCTGCAGTGTGAGGCTGGGTCTGTGCTGAGCTGTGAGTCCCACTAGCCTGAGGAGTGTGGCTGACTTGTGTTCTAAGCTCTCCTCTCTGTCACCGAAACTCTAGCAGAGGATCAGAGAAGCAGCAGAGCCTGGCACCACAGCATTAGGCTTGTCCTTGGGAATGGGCCCAAATGACTTTTTCTCTATTGTTTTGCATTGTGTTTTTGCATTGGACTCAGTGCTTAACACACTCCTCTATGGTAATAAAAAACCGTTCTCACGCAGTTTCTAACGGGTCTTATTTTTTTCTCTTGATAGCTTCAGGCATGAAATAACTTGAAAATGTAATTACCGTGCGTCCTATTTGTTTCTCTATTTGAGAAAGACCTTACCACAAATCTTGATGTCATCGTTTGTAAGTAACTTGTGATTTAGAGCTTTGTGTTTACAGACATTTGTGGATATCTGATGTTGAATGTATTATACACTGAGAAATTTTATTTAAAACAAAAATCCATCCATGAAATATCATTTTTCTTTGTTTTCAGTGAAGATTTATTTGAACTCATTACATACTCTTGTTTAGTTTCTTTATTCTCTGTGTTGGCAGGCAGAGACATCTCCTATAGACATTAAGATTCTAGTACAATTTTGGAAAATGCATTATTGGTTAACATGAATGAATGTAAGTAAGACAGGATCAGGGAGCTGGGCATGGTGGCTTACGCCAGTCATCCCAGCACTTTGGGAGGCCGAATGAGAGGATTGCCTGAAACTAGGGGTTTGAGATCAGCCTGAGCAACTTGGCAAGACCTCGTCTCTACAGTAAAAAAAAAAAAAAAAAAATTAGCCAGGCTTGGTGGCACTCACCTGTGTGGTTCAGCTACCTGGAAGGCTGAGGTGGAAGGATCATCTGAGCCCAGTGGGTCGAGGCTGCGGGGGCCGTGAGCGTGCCACTGCACTCCAGCCTGGGCGACAGAGTGAGAATCAGGCTCAAAAAGAAAAAAGAATGAAAAGGCCTTAGAAATGTTAACTACATCAGAAATATATTCTCTTTTTCTTATGATTTTAATCTTTTTAAAAGAGAACTTAACTGTTTAAGCAAAAATAACAAAAATGTGGTGTGGGATGTATAGCATATGTAAAAGTGAAATGTAATGCAGCAATAGCACAAAGGTTGAGAGAGGAGAAATAAAAGTACACTATAATTCTTAAATGTGAAGTGGAATAATATCACTTGAATTTAGCCTGTGATAAGTTACAGATCTCTAAACTGACAATCTACTACTAAAATGGAACGAAGAGTTATAGCTGAGTCAATAAGGAGAAGGAATACACATGAATATAAATGAATGAATGTAAGAAAGGATCAGGAACCCGGGCACAATGGCACATGCCTGCCATCCCAGCACTTTGAGAGGCGGAGGCAAGAGGATTGCTTGAGCCCAGGAGTTCGAGACCAGCCTGGGCAATATGGTGAGGTCTTGTCTCTACAATAAATAAAAAAAATTAGCTGGGCATGGTGGTGTGTGCCTGTTGTCTCAGCTACTTGGAAGGCTGAGATGGAAGGATTGTATGAGTAGTCAAGAAAATGTAAACCAAAGCAAGATAAAGTCAACTTTTTGGTTTACATTTTCTTGGTTATTACTGAGACTACATATATCCTCATATTTTAAAAAGATATATTTCTTTTTTTGCACAGTTTCAGAATTTATTTTTATACCAATATCATCATGGGAAGTTTTTTAATGTTATCAATTCTAATACATATGTAGCAATATTACAGTATTGTTTTATGCCCATCTCTAATGACCAGTGACATGGAACATATTTTTTTTTAACTTTTAAATTTTTTTATTTTAAAATTGTGGGGTACAGTTTATATTGGGGCATACAGATACTCATTGTGCAGGTACCCTTGTTAATGAGGTGTGCTCCCCCTTCCCCAGGCAGATTTCCACTACTGCCAATCCCACTGCTCTGCTCCCCCC
>NW_007255876.1:377463-409246 GCF_000164805.1 Carlito syrichta | reverse complement strand
TGTGTAATAGTCCATTGTGTATATGTACCACATTTTAAAAATCCAGTCCTCTTTTGATGGGCAGTACGGTTGGTTCCATGTTCTTGCTATTGTGAACAACGCTGCGATAAAAATATATTTCTTGGCCTTCTGTGAATGAAAGATACTAAGATCTTTAAAAGAGGTAAAGCAGATTTTTGCTTGAGCAGTGGAGATTCTTTCCTGTAGATGGTTTTTCCCACTCCTGAAAATAAAACAGGCACTAGCTTAAGATAAAGTGGCGAGGCTCAACACACACTGCGGGCCAGGAGTTATTTTGGGGGCATGCTCCCAGCCGAAGGAGGTTCCGTGTTTTCAGGCCACACTTGCTCTCCCGGCCCTGGGAGACCACACTCTTCCGGGGGAGGCGTGTCTCCCACCCAGGCCCACGAACAGGGGAGAGATCTGCTGCACCGGGGACGCGAATGGCTCAAGGGACGTGGTGAGGGCTCCGCGCTCGGGTCCACTCCCTAGGCCACCTGGCCCTGGCCCTGGCCCTGGCCCTGCCCGCTGCCCGCGCTGCTGGCCGCTAGATCAGTCCCCGCGGGCGATGCTGATGTCCGCGGCGCTGGCAGCCCAAGGGAGCATCCATTCATCTGTCCCTGCACTCGGGAGCCGGCCTCCCTTTTTTCCGAATTTTTTGTTTTGTTTTTTGCGTTGGAGTCTCCCTCTGTCACCCCGATTGGAATGCTGTGGTGGCATGCTCACAGCCACCGCAGCCTCGACCTGCTGGGCTCAGGCAATCCTTCCGCCTCAGCCTTCCAAGTATCTGGAACCACAGGTGTGCGCCACCATGTTCGCTAATTTTTATTTTATTTACTGTAGAGATGAGATCTCGCCAGGTTGCCCAGGCTGGTCTCGAACCCCTGGGCTAAAGCAATCCTCTTGCCTCTGCCTACAAAAGGGCTGGGATTACAGGCACGCACCACCATACCGGGCTAATTTTTTAATTTATTGTAGTGACGAGGTCTCACCAATTTGCCCAGGCTGGTCTCGAACCCGTGGGCTCAGGCCATCCTATTGCCTTGGCCTCCCAAAGCACTGGGATGACAGGCGTGAAGCCTCGGCGCCTGACCTTTTTTTCCGCGTTTATTTAAGGGCGCTGTGTGGAGCCGCTCCGGCGCCTGTTTGAGCTGAGGGTGGCCCGCGGGAGACAGGGCTGCTGAGGTGCCTCCAGTGGGCCCGGGCCTGGCCGGAGTGCGGAGGTGGGAGGGGGGATTTCACAAAGAGGATGGAACTCAGATTTTGTACAAAGAGTGATCAATTCTGGCAATGAGAGTGTGAAAAATTTACAAAATGAAACGGGCAGTTACACTGGAGGGTCCTCTGCTTCTGGTTGCCATTGCTGCAGAGGTGACAATGGGCAAAGGGGGGAAATGGCATCTGTGATGGAACAGAGGATGCATTTTCAGAGACTGGTCTTTAAATCCCTGAAAGGAGACTGAACACATGCACCAGTGGCCAGCAGCTATTTGGGACAGTGGTTCTTGTTTTTCTGGGTGAAGATTTTAAAATCTTGAGACTTCCTCTGATATGTGTGAACTGATAGTTATAAGCAAATATGTTAAATATCAGGATGTTTAAAAGTTCATCTATTTAACAAGTATTGATTGAATCTTCACTGTGTGTAGACATTGTCCTAATCCTGTGGATAACGAAATGAACAAAATAGACACAACCCTCTGTAAATAACAGACAAGATAACAAGGAATACAGATGGACGCTTCAATGGGAATCAAGGTAGGGAAAAAAGCAAAGCTGGGGCTGGGTGTGGTAGCTCATACCTATAGTCCCAGCACTTGGGGAGGCCAAGGCAGGAGGACTGCTTGAGCCCAGGAGTTCGAGACCAGCCTGGGCAACATAAGGAGATGTCTTCTCTACAAAAAATCAACCCAGCGTGGTGGCGTGTGCCTGTAGTCCCCAGCTACTTGGGAGACTGAGGAAAAAGGATCGCCTGAGCCCAGGAGGCTGAGGCTGTGGTGAGCTGGGGACGTGCTGCTGCCCTCCAGTCTGGGCAACAGAGTGAGATGCAGACACACAAAAAAAGCAGGAAACAGGGAGAGGAGGTGGATTGGTGCCTGCACATTCGATAGAGTGGCCGAGAGGTGCTCTCTATAAATGTCCTGAAGAAAGTGAGGCAGGCCACATGGCTATCTGTGGAAAGAGCAACTCAGACTGAGGGACCAGCAAAGGGCTCAGGCCCTGGAGGAGGTTGTGCCCTTGGTTCCTTTGAGGAACAGAGGTGAAGGCAGTGCAGCCAGAGCAGAGAGGGACAGGAAGAGAGGGCAGTGGTGGGGCTGGGAGAGGGCCCAGGTCACGCAGGCCGCTGGGGGCTTGCACGTCTGCGTCCAAAGGCTTCAGGGGTCATCGCCTGTTTGCGATGGTACCTTCCATACAAATCATTGAACTGCTGCTGTCCAGTTCATGTTTGCCAAAGATTTCTACTTGGGGACATTCGGTGTAGAGGGTGACATTTAAGACTGTTAAATAATTTCTGGTTTGAACTTGCCCTAGCTGGGAAGGCACCTTCTTATTGGTGCCACTAAAAATTATCCAGGCAAATCCTGCTAGAGACAACCTTGCTAACTGGGGTCAATAAGATATTGAAATGGTTCTTTGAGAAGTGAAAGTTACAATTGTAATTGGCATGCATATACTGATTTCCTTTGCACCGCAGCATTTAACATTTTTTTCCATTTAATGTATAACTTACATATAGTAAATTACATAAGCCTTAAGCACGTAGTCTGATGGCTTTTATACCCCTGTCACCAGCACCCTGGTCAAACAAGATATGGATGACTTCTGCCTCTCACATGCTCCCTCTTACCTTTCTCAACCAATTACCCACCAGAGGTCATCGTTATTCTGACCTCTATCACCACCTCTCTATTTTTTAAAACAATTTTATTATTGCTTTTTGAATCCGAGACTTACTCTGTTTCCCAGGCTAGAGTGCAGTGGATTGATCACAGCTCACTGCACCCTCAACCTCCTGGGCTCAGGTGATCATTCTGCCTCAGCCTCCTAAGTAACTGGGACTCCAGGTGTGCGCCACCATGCCTGGCTAATGTATTGGGTTTTTCTGTAGAGATAAGGTCTCGCTATGTTGCCTAGGCTGATCTTAAACTCCTGGGCTCAGGTATTTAACACCTTGGGTGTTAAACTCCTGGGCTCAAGGTGTTAACACCTTGGCCTCCCAAAGTGCTGGGGTTCCACCACCTTGCCCGACCTCTCTGTGTATTCTTTTGTGTCTGACTTCTCCGAGGTGTAGGTAACTGATTTCCCCACACACATTGTTTCAGTTTAGGAATCTGATATCTGTTTTCATTTTATTATAAAAATATGTCAAACATGTTCCATGCTTAAAAAAGTGGTCGCTCTCTTCATTTTTTTCTCATGTCTAAAAGCACCTGAGTGTTGTAACCCCCGTTTCCTTTACAGTCAGAGCCAGCTGCTCTTGGTCACGTTGCTGTTATGGGAGCTTGTATTCACTGCTGTCAAAATTGGATACTTCTTGTTCTGGACCAAAGTATGTTCCTCAAATTCATATGTTGAAAGTCTGACCTCTCAGTACTTCAGAATGCAACAGTATTTGGAGATGGAGCCTTTAAAGAGGTGAGTAAGTTAAAATGAAGCTATTTGGATGGGCCCCAATCCAATCTGACCAGTGTCTACAAGAGGATGCCATTTATTCCCACAAGAGTAGCACCAGCAGGCGGTGTGCACAGAGAAATGACTGTGCGGAGGTTCAGCTAGAGATGGCATCTGCAAGGCAGGGAGGGAGGCCTCAGGGGACACCAGCCCTGCTGACTCCTCTGTCTTAGGCTCCAGCCTCCAGGACTTCGAGGAAATACATTTCTGTTGTTTAAGCCATGCAGTCTGTGGTATATAGTTATGACAACTCTCAAACAATTTCTCAAATGACAGAAGGTGACATATACAGAATTCAACCCAGTGATCCTGCTTCTGGATATATGCTCAAAGAAGCATGAATCACTCTACCAAAAAGACACCTGCCCTTGGGTGTTTATTGCAGCACTATTCAGAGTAGCAAAAATGTGAAACCAATGAACAGTGGTCTCGGTAAAGAAAATGTGGCACATATACGCCATGGAATACTATACAGTCAAAAAGAAGAATGAAATCTTATCCTCTGAAGCAACATGGATGCAACTGGAGGCCACCATTCTAAGCAAATTATCACAAAAACAAAAAACGGAATGCCACATGTTCTCATCATTAGTGGGTACTAAACACTGGGCACAGATAGGCACAAGATGGGCACTGCTAAAGGGGGGAGGAGGGGAGATGAGGGCTGCAAAACCCTCCATCGGGGACCATGCTCACCACGGTGGGGGGGAGGGCAGGGGGAGTAGGCTCTTCAGAGGCCCAAACCAAACCTTGCCATCATGCGATGTACCTGTGTATCAAATCTTCTCATGTACTCCCTGATTCTAAAATAAAACGAAAATGAAAAATTAATTTTTTTTCATTGCCTGGTTCCTGTGAACCTAATACAGAGTTTATTATTTTATTATTATTATATATATTTTTTTCTTTTGAGTCGCCTCTGCCTCCCAAAGTGCTAGGATTACAGGTGTGAGCCACTGCACCCAGCTAATTTTATTTTGAATCAGGAACTTGGGAAACCTTCTTGTTGATGATGGTTTAAATGTGCTACAAACCAGTTGTTAAGTAGCCGACTCCATGCAGCCCATGTGTCCTTCTCCTGACTTGGCTGTCCCTTGGTGCTCAAATTTAATGCCAGGGGCTGGTTGGAGGTGGTGGTGGTTGTGGGAAGTCCATGCCGGCTCATGCCTTCCATTTCTTTCTTGGCGCCCAGACTTCTAGTGAAACTTTTCTGCCCTCTCCTTCTCCACACTTCAGGGATTATCTGGGTCTCAACTCCGTCCACCCGAATCCCCATAACTCTTATCACCAATGTGAGTCACTAGAGGGTTGTTAGCAGTGTGGGAAGTGGAAATGAGATTTTATTTTTAACTTATCTTCAAGGGCGTGGATGAGTTTTAAATTAATTTTTTGGTGTTGTTTTCAATAATGCTTTTTCAACTTTCATTTTGAAATAATGTCAAATTATAAAAGAGTTAAAAGAATAGTGCAAAGAAAGTTCATATAACCTTAACTCAGGTACATCAGCTGTAAAAGCTTTCGACTACATTTGATTTATTACATTCCTTGTCTATATCTATCTATCGATATCATCTATCTAGCTAGCTGTCTCTGTCTATATCTGTTTATCTCTATCTATCTCTATCTCTGTCTCTATCTCTATCACATATATGCATACTTTTCCTGAATAATTGGAGATTTAGTTAGAGAAATCATACTCATCTACCCTTAAATGCTTCAACATCTATTTCCTAAGAACAGGGATGTTTTCTTACAGAATTATCAAACTCAGAAAGTTTCACATTGATATTACCTAATTGGTATGACATAATCCATGATTCATATTCAAATTTCCCAGTTGCCCAATAATATCCTTTTCTTATTTTTTATTTTTGGGACAGTGTCTTGCTCTGTTGTTCAGGCTGGAGTGCAGAGACATGATTATAAGTCACTGTAAACTCAACCTTCTGGGCTCAAGTGATCCTCCTGCCTCAGCCTCCTGAGTAGCTGGGACTAAAGGTGCACACCACCATGCCCAGCTAATTAAAACCAAAATTGTGTTGTAGAGATAGGGTCTCACCTTGTTGCCCAGACGGGCCTCAAACTCTTGGACTCAAGCACTCCTCCTACTTCGGCCTCCCAAAATTTTAGGACTACAGGTGTGAGCCACCCAGCCTTGCCCCAATAATGTCCCTTATGGTAATCTTTAATTCCCCTCCTGACTGCAAGGATCGAATCTAGGATTGCATATTGCATTTAGTTGTCATGCCACTTAAATCTTCTCTAACCTTTGTCTTTCCTGACATCTATATTTTTGAAAATGCTAGTTTTGGAAATGTTTCTCCATTTGAATTTGTCTGATGATTAGATGCAGGTTATGTATTTGGGGCATAACTAGAACTTTAGACTTACATAGGTTATTCCTGCATCAAAACAGAAGAGACATCAAAGAGTTATCATACGGATTTCCACTGCTTCCAAAGCAGGTAGTCACACTTCATTTGAGAAACTAATTTACTTGGAGGTATTAGTGACAGAACACTATTCCTGCCTAATTCAATAAATCTGCTAAGGATCCCTGTATTTTAAAAACAAAATGTGTTAATCCAAAGAAATGATGCAAAAAATATGTTTTTTAAGTCACACAGGTACATACTTTTTTTTTGAGCAGGAGTCTCGCTCTGTTGCCCAGGCTGGAGTGCAGTGACATGCTCATGGCCACTGCAGCCTTGACCTGCTGGGCTCAGGAGATCCTTCCACCTCAGCCTTCCAAGTAACTGGAACCAAAGGCCACATCACCCTACCTGGCTAGTTTTTGAAATTTATTTTAGAGACAAGTTCTCATCAAGTTGCCCAGCCTGGTCTAGAACCCCTGGGCTCAGGTGGTCCTCTCGCCTCCATCTCCCAAAGTGCTGGGATTACAGGTGTGAGCCACCACACTTGGCTAATATATACTTTTAATTGTAGGTGTGGGCTGCTTCTCTTGAGGGCAACTCTATGCAGTCTCCAGGGTGAGGAGTGGTGCTATTTGGAGAAAGGCCCTTACTCTGGACCGCTACAGGGCTAGCTTACCTCCTCCAGTAGATGCCGTGATTAATGCATTGGTGCCGTTATCCCATCCTTAGTGTGCCTGCGTTTACCTGAGGTTCACCATCATCAAGCAAGGCCTTAAAGGACTAGATTTCAGAACCTTAAGTTTTGAATTGCAAAAATTCTAATGTTCAGGATGAGAAAGCCCAGTTCAGCAGTCCGGAGGGTTGGGGGGAGGAGATAGAGGTATAAAAAAAATCATCTGTTGGGTACAGTGTGCACAGGTGGGGACGCTGGGTGCTCTGAAGGCCCAGACCAAAAACTGTGTGTATCTTCCAAAGCAATTGGGAAAAAAAAATGTCCAGCCAAAACTAGATGGTTTTGTGAGGACACAGAGTCCCTAAGTGAGCTGAGAGGAAGCCTGGAGAAAGAGACAGGACACTGACATTGATCTGTCTTCAGGCTAGCCTGTGGTTTACCCTTGGCCTTTCCTTGGTCTTGGTATGGTCTCTCCAACCAAAAAACACAGCAAGTAGTGTCTGCTTCAAAATGAATTTTATTATTAAATGAGTGTTTCAAATGTGTTCTTATTTAAACCTGTAAATTTAAAATGCATCTGTTCTTAAAATGAATATTTGCTATGAAGTGAACGTGGGAAATTGTCTCTTTCTTTCTCATCTGTTCCAGCAGGGGAGCACAGGGGAATTCTCTCCCTTCTTGCAGGCAGCTGGTCCCAGAGGCCTCATGTCTTTGTGTCAATTATTTTTATTTTGGTAGCAGCAGCCGCTGCTGCCACTTTTGCACATAGTTCTTAGGGGAACAAGCCACTGACCACGTATGCAAAGCCACAGCTCCTCTGTACAGGCAAGACGAGAAGTAGACGGGACAGTATTTTACAGAGGCTGGTGAATGAGGTCTTGGGATGTGCGTTTCGTGTGGTACACAGGGAAGACAAGGTCTTGAGAGGTGAGTGAACTTCTATCTGCAAAGTCCAAGAGTTGCTGGAATCTGTGGAACCTTTGGCCAGGCTTTTGATCCTGATATCACATCAAAAGCTTGAGGGTAAGTATATCATTTGAACCAGTATCTACATAATAACAGGAAAGACACTAAGACACTTATCAAACTGCTTTGTATTGGTTGTTTACAAAAGTTAACATTAAAACAAATTTATTTATTTACTTTTTGAGTTGGGGTCTCACTCTGTTGCCCAGGGTAGAGTGCAGTGGCATGATCACAGCTCACTGAGGCCTCGATCTCCTGAGCTCAAGCGATCCTCCCACCTCAGCCTCACAATTAGCTGGGACTACATGTGTGCCACCGCACCTGGCTAATTTTTTGATTTTATTTTGTAGAGATGAAGTCATGCTATGATGCCCAGGCTAGTCCGAAACTCCTGTGCTCAAGCAGTCCCCCTCGGTCTCTGAAAGCCACTGTACCTGGACAATCTTAATTTTTTTAAATGCTCTTTAATTTAGAAGAGGAGGTTGATTCTTCTGGCATCACAGAATGGATGGAAATTATTGGAAACACCCATTTTAGGATTTTATTTGCATTCTGTGACCATAAAAAACTGAGGATAGGAATAATATAGTTACTGTTTTATAAACACAAATGTAATCCAACATCTTCACTGCTGACAAGGAGAACAATTTCTAGACAATAGTGTTGAGCATATTTAATCTTTGAACCCAGCAGTTTTAGTTTGAAAAGAGAAAACAGAAACCTCTTTATTATCTTTCTTGAGGGATTGACTTTTCTTGCTTCAGTGTGTTTGGGCTTCTCTCTTCTCTCATATTTCCTCAGATGAGCTTCCTCTCCGGAATCTTTTTCTGCGGAAATGTATGTGAGGAGGAAAGCGACCGTGTGGCCAGTAAGATGGCTGGAACGAAAAACGGTGGTTGCACCTTGGAGGGTGGAAAGGCCTGTCTGGAAACCAAAGGTGGATTCTGGGTCTTCTGGGGGGAAAAACATGAAAGGGAAAGTTGGGCATTCTGGTGATGGCCTGGACCCTGGTGACCGGATTCCTTGTAGTGGGTG
Source organism: Carlito syrichta (assembly GCF_000164805.1). Taxonomy (NCBI): domain Eukaryota; kingdom Metazoa; phylum Chordata; class Mammalia; order Primates; family Tarsiidae; genus Carlito; species Carlito syrichta. The sequence goes on along the minus strand of NW_007255876.1, from coordinate 400,525 downwards.
GAGGGGTGAGTGTGAAGATCTGGCAGTCTGTAGGGTCCGCGTTATCTTGTGGGCCTCCTGGAGGAGTAAACGCCTCTTCTTGTCCTGTGGGAGGAGAACACAAGTCAGGAAGCAGGTTCGGTAACAGAAGCAGAAGAGAGGTATACTTCAGGGTGGTGGTGGGAGAAAAAGATGGGAAGCGAGAATTCGAGAAATCTCAAAGCATGTTTGAAAGAACTGCCAAAGTTTGATAAAATGGAACTTGGACACACCTTATGACCCAGCATTTCCACTTCTGAGAACTTACCTGAGGGAAATGAATGTCTATGTCTTCAGAAAGGCTAGTTCAAGAATGTTCATTGTAGCCTTATTCTTAATAACCTCAATTCGAAAACAATCCAAGTGTTCATCAGTAGGAGAATGGATAAACACGCTGTGTATATTCCTACACTGACACAGTCCTCAGCAATGAAAAGGAAGAACTGCCAATACCCACAATGACATGGATGACTCCCACAAATGTTACATTGAACAAAAGAAATCAGACACAAAGGGTTCCATTTACATGATGTTCAAGAACAAGCAAAACCAAGCTTTGGTTTTAAAAAGGTCAAAATAATATTTGGTTTAGAGTTACAGATGCTATTTAGCTAAGAGAGTAACCAGGGAACTCTTTAGAAATGCTCTATACCTATGTCTTGGTGTGGTGGCTCATGCCTGTAATCCCAGCACTTTGGGATGCCAAGGTGGGAGGATCACTTGAGCCCAGAAGTTTGAGACCAGTCTGGGCAACATAGTGAGACTTTGTCTCTACAAAAAAAAAAAAAAAAAAATTAACTAGCTATGCAGGTGTGGTGGTGTGTGCCTGTAGTGCCTTCCAATACTTGGAAGGCTGAGGTGGAAGGATCGCCTGAGCCCAGCAGTCGAGGCTGCGGTGGCTGTGAGCATGCTACTGCACTCCAGCCTGGGCAACAGAATGAGACTTCAAACAAAAAAAAAAAAGAAAGATAAGAAAAACAACTGCCTTCAGAGGCCATCGATCCAAAAGCTCTACTCAAGCAGCAAGATACTTCTCTAGAGAGAAAGGGAGGGTGCATTTAATGCAGTAGGAAAGAGAACACTGCAGACCAGGATGCAATTATTTTTTGAGAAGAAATTTGGATCAAGCTTAAGTGTCCCAAGCTTCCCTTGGGACAATCACATTGACTGCGAAAGGTAATTTTTCCTTTACAGGCTGGGCAACATAGCGATATCCCGTCTCTACAAAAACGTTTAAAAAATCGGTGGGTGTGGTGGAGCATGCTTGTTTTCTTCCCCTCTCAAGAGGCCCAGGCATGAGGATCGCTTGAGCTCTGGAGCTTGAGGCTTCCGTGAACTATAATCGTGCCACTGCACTCAACCTGGGTGGCAGAGTGAAGCCCTGTCCCCGGCCCCTCAAAATTATTCCTTTACAGAATTGCTTCTTCACTCCCTCTGAGGCTTCCCAATACAGGCCCGGAAAGGGCTGTCAAGTGTGAATGATGGAAAAAGAAACTTCCCACAGGAAGTTGGGAGCAACGAGGCACTTAACAAGAACGAGAACTGTTGAATTCATGCTTCTTGGCTGTTTTGGACATACTTATTACTTGCCTGTGTCCATAGACCCTTCTAGATAGTCTGTTTCACCCAAACCCAGGAAAGGTAAGGTCAGTTCGCACACCCTCTGGTTATGGTTGATTGGACCGCAGATGAACTCTCCACTCATTCATTGGTTGGTCAGTGACCAATCGGATTCTCACTTGAGAATTAGATGGAGGAGACACAGCAGAAGGTGTAGGGGGAGACTGGAGTGTCAGGTCTTGGCCAGTTGGAGGTTGAGAAAGCAAAGAAGCCGGTCTGCACAGAGAAGCAGCAAAATAGCAAAGGCCTCTAGGAGGGAAAGCGGAAGGGACCATGTGGCAACCGAGTGATGCTGGGAGAAGCCTTGGTCTTTGACCCTTCAGGGACGGCTGCTATGCTTAAGATTCTTGTAGATCTTATAATAATCAATCCACCTCCAGCTCTTTTCTTTTCTGAAACTAGCTTGAATGGGTGTCTGTTCCTTGAGTAAAATACCAGCCCTTTCTCCCATAACTACCTGGGCTGCTGGGCATTGAAATCCTATGATTGATTAAGACACTTTGAACTACAGAAGGTGATTAAATCCCACATTAGTCTTTTTTTTTTCTGGTAAGTTTTGAACCTTTGTGAAAAGAAGACTTTCTGCCCAGAATCCAGTTGCCAGGGGAGATACTAGCCTCGCATTAAAGCCCATCCTGACATTTTGCTATCAGACCAGGTTTAGCTGAGCCTTGGGTTCTGATGCTCAGTTAACTGTGTCCAACTGTCAAAAACAAATATACTCCTCTCATTTCCTGAAACCTGCAGCTACTCTCTAAATCCCCCTCTGACCATTGGGTTTAGAGCCTGCTAGGTAGGATTTCTCTGATTCTGGGATGTCAAGTAGTGTTCAGTGCTCTCTTCTGGGAATTTCCAGCAGCTCAGGATCGGGGTATAAGCTTGCCCTAGTTAACCACCCAAGAATGTGGGCAGGGCCACATAAAACCGCATTATTCCAGCACACTAGACATATGGTGATTGCACAGGTTACTAAATGGCTAGTATAAGTGTTCTAACACATGCGAGCTCCCAGACTGATCTGGGAACAGTCACATCTTATAGAGTTAAGGCCACACATCTGAGTAAGCAGGTTGGGCTGATGCCATTCACGGTGCGTAGCTTTGGCTGAGCTAACTGCACTCCTCAGCTCTTTCATTTATCTTTTCCCACTGTCTTCTGTGATTTTGCCATCTCCTCAAAGCCCCCTCAAAATTCTTATTCTTCTTTATTTATTTGAGGAATTTGCTTTGACATTCTACCACTCTCTCTATTAGATAAGTAGATTACTTATCTTCAAGAAACCTGAGGTGATCTGCCCTCAGCTTCCTTGGTTCCTACTTCTCTGTCTTTAACGACTACACACTCATGGATTCCATTTCCCCTCATTTAATCCACTGGAATCTGACTCTGCCTTCCCTACTCCTCAAAAGTGACTTTAGCAAAAGCCAGCAATGATCCTGGGCTTCTAAGAAGGTGGCTCCAGATGCCCAGAGCACCATTTCCTCCCATCCAGGTTTCATGTCTCAGTTTTTCCAGGGAGGCCTTCCCTACCTGGAGACTGGCTTAAGGCCCTTCACAATGTGTTTCCACAGCACCCTGGGGTCCGCTTTCATGGTGCTTATCAGTTATGTGATTGTTATTCAGTGGTTGAATTCCTGCCCCTCTAAATTACCCGTGTGACCATCTTGGGTCAGCTATTTCCTTGTCCTTGGCAATTGCCTGTAGTAGAATTGAACTGATTGAGAAAAATCTCAGTTTCTATCATTGCAAAAGTCATCATCAAGTTTCTACCACTCAGAAGTAGTGTGATGATTAATAAGCAAATATTTCCCCTTAGGTAACATGCTGACATACCACCAAAGGCACTAAACGTCAATGATGAGAGCTCTTCTGCAAGTTTAGTAAGACCAAAGTAAGTCACATATTTATATGCAGACTTCAAACATTTTGAGAGGCAGAACAGCACAGTGTTTAGAAGGATGAGCTCCAGGGCCGGGCTCTATGAGCTCTGCTATTTTAGAACCATGTAACCATGGATGAATCCCTTAAACTCTCATTTCCTTATCTGTAGAGTGGAAAAAATACTGCTACCTGTCTCATCTTGTTGTGAATGTTAGCCGAAATAAAATGTGACAGTGCTCAGGATGCTGTCTGACACACAGCATGCATTTAGAAAGGCTTAGCTGCTGTTGTTCAACGTGAATATTGTGGGCAGATCCTATTAGCGCGAGCCCATGTTCTTAGACCCATCTGGTTACTTTCTACACATAAAATTTGTGCAGTAAGGGTAGGGCTAAAGGGGACAGGCGTTATTAGAATAGGACCTTCATGATGACAGAGATGGCTGACTCCGTGGTCACTGCCTACGTCCCCAGCACCTAGAATGATTTCTGGTCTATAGCGGTGTCCAGTGAATGTTTGACGAAAGGGCAGGCAGATGTCAAATGTTTCTCTCTGTATATATTTGTGGAGCTCAGTAAGTATTTCATTCCAGTCCCAGAAAACATGCAGTAATAATTCACATTCAGAATTAGAGTATAACAGAAAAAACAGGCCAAAATATTGCTTGGAATTTAGATATCAATTTTAAATGGGTTCATTATAGTCTAGACATGAAATTCATAGCACACCAAATATTTTAAAAATAAGTACTTTAAAAAGACCATAATAGTGAAACTCTTTTCTTTTTTTATAATTACCTGTACTCTGTGGTTATTTGGGCAGACAATAGCTGGCTTGCAGTGAACTATACCGATTTTAAGAGAAGTAGGCTTTATACTTGATGTTGAAGTGTGTGGTTCTTCCCTTATATGGCACACGGAGTCGTAGAAAAATTCTTGGGTGCTTTCAGAGTTGAACCAGAAAGAAAAACAAGTCCCGTGTTTCTTCATTCACAATAACTGCAACTTAGTTCATTTTGTAGACTCATAGAAGGGCTGTCTTGGTCAAATCTCTAACTTTACAGATACAAAATGTGGAGCCTAGGAAGTGTTACACGGGCCTCTCTCAATTCTGTGCTGTCAGTCAATTTGTGTCCATCACGACAGGTGACGACATGAGGTACTATGGCAGTTGTTGAGATGATGAAGACCCAGGGCCCAAGCTTGAGGCATGGGAAGATTCTACACAGACACGGACCTGCAGGACAGAGCAGAATGTAGTACCTGCTGTGGAGGTGTGTAGTTGCTGTCAGAGTTCAGAGGTGTCAGGAAGAGAGATTGCAGTTGTAACATGAGGTGTCTGAGACCCAGTATGGTGGCTTATGCCTGACATCTCAGCACTTTAGGAGGTAGAGGTGAGAGGATTGCCTGAGCCCAGGGGTTTGACACAGCCTGGGCAATTTGGCAAGACCTTGTCTGTACAATACATTTTAAAAATTAGCTGAGTGTGGTGGTGTGTGCCTGTAGTTCCAGCTACTTGGAAGGCTGAGGTGGAAAAATCACCTGAGTCCAGTAGGTTGAGGCTGCAGTGGCCGTGAGCATGCCACTACACTCCAGCCTGGATGACAGAGTGAGACTCCAACACACACACACACACACACACACACACACACACACACACAAAGAAAACTTAGGTGTTTTAAGAAAGACTTTGTAAAGGCAAAAGCGTAGTGGGACTTAAACGCTATGCTTTGACGCGGAATTGCAACATGGAAAGAAGGACGAGAAGACAGCTGCCCAGAGGAGAGAGAGAGGCTGAGTGTGGAGGGCCTGGGGTGTGTGTGAGTGACACCCAGTGGCTGCTGGAATCGAATGATGCTACATTTTGAAGGACTTGGAGGGACTGTGGAGAAGAGCGAGCCAAGTTCAGAAATCAAGTCTTACGTTCCAATCTCTAATCTCATAACTCATTTTGCTACACATTTCCAAAGTTTCCGGGAGGTTTCACTTTCTGGAAAGCAGGTGGCAGGCAGCTAGTTCTGATGTATGATATCTCTTTTAGCTGCCAATTTCAGCAGGTGATGGATGGGGTCCCTGACTTGGGATCTGGGGGAAAGCGTGGCTTATACCTTACGCCCCTATCCTCTGACTGCCACGGCTTGTGCAAAGGTGGGATCTGGGATCTCTGGGTGACACACGACCAGCTTCCATGTCTCTCCCCACCTCCAATCTGTTGTGAGCTTCAGGGGACGAGAGCAAGGAAGTTGCTGGGGGTGGATGAGTAGGGTCTGGCGGAACCCCTGCCACCCTCTCCACCCCAGGACGTGTGGGAGGGGTGAGGGGTCTGCCTGACTCCCAGGTTTCTCCTCCCTGAACAGCGTCTAGCTTCGGAACTAAGGTAAACTTGGAAAAAAATGTTAGATCCAGGACCCCCAGGGCCTCCCTCCCCTCTTTCACCCCTTTTCTCCCTTCCCCTCTCCTTTCCTTTCCTTCCCTTGGGAGTTTCTAATCCAATTCTAAGGCTCAGGCCACTTGGACAAAATCGTAGCAGAGAAAAGGAAAGAAGATAGGAACAGAGGAGAAATGGACTCTGATATAACCCTAGAAAAAGACACCTGGAGCATCAATACACGGCTCACCAGATGCGATTCATGGAAGCAGTGAACAGAGCCCACATACCTACCCTGTGCAAAGGAATGTGCTGCTGGAGAAAAAGAGGTAAGCGGTGCTGCGATTTAGGGTGAGCATGGTTAGCTTCACAGCAATGACAATTCATATTTGCAGAGTGTTTTTAGCACGTAGAGTTTTTCACACTTGCTGGCTCATGTGGGCCTCACAGCCCCTACAGGAATGAATCTGATTAATACTGTTACTTCCCATATGAAAAACCAGATGCTCCGAGAGGTTCAGCTTGGTGTGTAAAGTCACAGAGCTAGTGCTGAGACTGGGACCAAGGTCTTCAGGAGATAGAATCCACCCTCTTTCTCTTTAGCTACTCAGGCAGAGGGAAACTGAGGTAGACATTTTCAGTTTATGGGAATGCGTCATACTGAAGCCGATTTTGCCATTTTTCTTATGATTTTGTCATTTTATGTCCCACAGTAGCATAAAAACCAAGCGCTTACCTTCTGCCACGGTTACAACCAGCCAGCAGACAAGCAGCCAGGAGAAGATGTGCTTTTCAGCCATGGTTTCAGTGCTGAGCTATCACTGCTTGGATCCCAGTGTTGCTTTAAAGGAGAGCTGGTGAGTCATGGCAGCCTGATTCAGGTAATTTGCATTTGCACTGTGGACCACAGCCATCAGGTTTTGCGGTGTGAAGGCAAGAAATCCACAAGGAAATACCAGACAGCATTTGTCAACCAGAAGCCCTGGACTGACAGCCAGGTATCATTCATCCTCCTGGGAGTGGGATTCTGGACAGTCTCGCCCCACTGACCTGTAATCCCTGAAATCTTCTCCCCTTGTTAGTGCCTCTGCATTGCTTGTGTGCATGTGTCTTCCTCTACAAGAGAAAGAACCTGTCCAGGAAATATACAGCATGCTTCCCTCTGTGTTGCTTACCTGCTTAAAGAGCAAAGCCAGGCGGGTAAGGCATTATCCAGAGGCTTCCTGGCCCAGGTGGTTTGAAGAGGCTGTTCTTAGGCACTGGCCAAGGTTGATGCTTCTTTTTCTTTGCTCTGCTTTCATCCGGGAGGCAAGGATCAGGACACTATCTTCCTTAGTAGTCATGACAATCACTGTCTAAACACACATAAAAGCTAGAGGCCAGGCATGGCGGCTCACCACTGTAATCCCAGCACTTTGGGTGGCTGAGGTGGGAGGATTACTTGAACTTGGGAATTAGACTAGCCTGCACAACCTAGCAAGACCCTGTCTCTACAACAACAACAAAAATTAGCCAGATGTGGTGGTGCATGGCTGTAGTCCTAGCTACCCAGGAGGCTGAGACAGGAGGATTGCTTGAGCCCAGGAGTTGGAGGTTGCAGTGAGCTATGATCGTGCTACTAGACTCCAGCCTGGCTGACTAAGCAAGACCCTATCTCTAAAATAAAGGGAGGTGGATAACAGTGAGTTGTCCTTCCAATTCACCAAACTCTCTGTAAGATGGGCATGACACATCTGTGCCCAGTTAGTTCCCGAGAGAAGGACCCTATAAGCTTCTGGAGAAATGAGACGGATGGGCACAGGTCGTTAAAAGCATGGATATCGAGTTAGGAAAAACTCCAATCTTGGTTCCTTTTCTTACTAGTTGAGTGTTTGTGATGAGTCCCTGTGACTTGCTAAAGTCTCAGGTGCTCCATCTGTAAGATGGGGCTTGTAGTTCCTCCCTCAGAGGAATTTTGTGAGTTAAGAAGATAATTGCCATAAAACTCCAACCACAGAGCCTGACCTGTGAAAGGGAGTGGTTGTGGTTGTTATTAAATTATAAAAACCCCAAATGATACTTTATTCTCTTAGGAGGTTGCCAAGTCAGTCACTCAAAAGACCTCCACTTTGAGGAGAACATTTTCTTGGGCATCATGTAAGGAAAACAAAGAGAAAAAAACTAATCAGAGTCCCTGGCTTTGAAGGTTGACAGAGTAATGAGGGAGACTGTGAAGTCTGAGAAGCAAAGTGAATGAGGATGAAATACTCACAAACTAGGTTTTGGTCAGCTCCACAGGCTTGATGTTAGTCTTGGGCAAAATTCTAGAATGGATCATTAAGTGAGTGATTTGTCAGCATTGTGTAAAGGAGTTGGGAAACATCCAGAGCAAGCCTGGTTCCTCAGACCGCCCACTCCTTTAACAGTTCCTTATTGACTCTCATGGATTTCCGGGTCAGACACAAGACTAGGTGCTGGGGCTCAAGACAGGGTCCTGCCTTCTCAGAGCTTACAGTCTGTCAGGGACATTCAATCTTAGCTCAGAAATAGCAGTGAGGGCTTAAGGGGTGAGAGAGGGAAAGTGCTGGAGGCTGAGGGAACACGTAGCGGGGAAACATAATTTACAACCTTACCTCAGTGGGTCATGTGACATCGTCCCCCATGCTGCAGCCACACGGCCGTGCCAGTGACATCAGATCTGCACAGCCACATCAGCTACTGTCCAGTCCTTCATTTTATAGGCTTATTGTAATTTTTGGGGGTTCATAACAGCATTTTATTATTTTTTAATTTTTATATTTTATTTTAAAGATGGGGGTACAATTCAGGATTAGGCATATAAGTGGACATTGTACAGGTTACATTTGGGCCTCCTTTTGGTACCCCTTGCCTGGTTTGAGATCAGGTACCCTTTTGATGTGGTTTAATGTAGTTTATTTAACCATACTTTTAGCTATTGGCCATACTTTCATTTTTTTATTTCTTCTGATTCTCTTTCTTTTCTGTATTAGATTTCTTTTCTTTTTGAGTCTGAGTCTCACTCTGTCATCCAGACTGGAGAGCAGTGACACGCTCATGGCCACTGCAGCCTCGACCTGCTGGGCTCAGGCGATCCCTCCACCTCAGCCTTCCAAGTAGCTGGAAGCACAGGTGTGTGCCACCATGCCTAGCTAATTTTATGATTGATTGTACAGACGAGGTCTCACCATGTTGCCCAGGCTGGTCTTAAACCCTCAGGCAATCCTCTCGCCTCTGCCTCCCAAAGTGCTGGAATTAAGGCATGAGCCACTGCACCCAGCTTCTGTATTAGATTTCTAATAAGATTTCACCTTAAATGTTGATGAAAATAAATAATAAAAGCAAAATAACTTATTTTTTGCACTTGCCTCTGTTGTCTTGAAATTCATAAAAATACACCAGATTTTAAAAGAAAAAAGATTTTAACAAATTTTATCTCATTCTTAACTCACAGAAAATTCTTTTTTTATTAGTGTGTAGAGTAACCAAGTCTTGCCATATTTTATTTCTGTGTGTGTTATGTATAGAGTGAAACCAAATGTTCCATGATGCATAAAATCAAAGACACTGCTGTGAGGTTATCAGATTCATTTGTAAAATTCTGTATTTACCTTAAAATTAGGGGCTATTTTTGAAAGCTTATTTCAAATGCATTAATTTTTGTAAAAATATCTTTTAGCCATATACTTTATTTATTTATTTGAGTTGGAATCTCACTCTGTCGCCCAGGCTTGGAGTGCAGGAGCACACACGCTCACAGCCACTCCAGCGTCAACCAGCATCAGCCTGCAGGGCTCAGACCATCCTTCCACCTCAGCCTTCCATGCCACCACTCTTGGCTAATTTTTGATTTATTGTAAAGACGAGTTCTCGCCAAGTTGCCCGGGCTGGTCTCGAACCCACGGGGTCAGGCAATCCACTCGCCTCGGCTGGAATTACAGGCTGAGCCACTGAGCCTGACCAGTCATATACTTTAAATATCCACAAACCATAACTCTATCATTTAGTGGCAGGGTGAACCATGAGATTCTAATTTCTTTTCTTTGTTTAAATATGACTTTATTTCATTATATAGATGTGTACAAGTCAGGATTAGGTACATAAGTAGTCTATGTGTCTATGTGAAGGTGAAGTTTGGAGTCTTCAACTGGTTATGTGTCTCATCTTCCACCTCCTGGCGGTGTCCTGTGACTGCTGATCCCTCCCTTGTGCTAATGTGATTAATATTCAGGTCTCACTTATGAGTAAGAACATGTGGTATTCAGTTCTTTGATTCTGTGATAGATCACTAAGTAGGATGGTCTCCAACTCCATCCAATTTAGTGTGAATTCCATGATCTTGTCTTTCTTTATGCCTGCGTAATACTCCCTCATGTATATGTACCACATTTTCTTTATTCAGTCCACTTTTGATGGGTAGTTTCCATGTTTTTGCTATTGTGAATAGTAAGGCAATAAAAGGCCTGTGCAAGTGTCTTTTTTGTAGAACAATTCAAGTTCCTCCAGGTTTATTCCCAGGGGGATTGCTGGATCACATGGAAGGTCCATTTCTAGTTATTTTAGAAATTGCCACACTATTTTCCATAGAGATTGAACCAGTTTGCATTCCCACTAACAGTGTAGAAGTGTTCCCTCTTCTTGACATTCTTGCCAACATCTATTGTTTTTTGATATATTAATGGTGGCCATTCTTACAAGAGTTAGGTGGTATCTCAATGTGGTTTTGATTTGGATTTCTATGATGATTAGTGAGGCTGAGCACATTTTCACGTGTCTGTTGGCTGCTTGTATGTCTTTTGAGAAGTGTCTATTCATGTCCTTTGCCCATTTTTTTTTTTAAGTTGGAGTCTCACTCTGTCTCCCAGGCTGGAGTGCAGTGGCATGCTCATGGCCACCTCAGTGTCAACCTGCTGGGCTCCGGAGATCCTTATGCCTCAGCCTTCCAAGTAGCTGGGACTACAGGTGCACACTACCACGCCTGGATAATTTTTGATTTATTGTAGAAATGAGGCCTTGCCAAGTTGCCCTTGGCCTCCCAAAGTGCTGGGATTACAGGCTGAGCCAATTTGCCCACTTTTTAATGGGGCTGTTTGTCTTTTTTCCTTTCTGCTCATTTGAATTCCTTGTAGATCCTGGATGTTAGGCCCTTGCCAGATACACAATTAGCAGATATTTCTTCCCATTCTGTGGGTTGTTTCCTAACTTTCTTGATGGTTTCTTTTGCTGTGTAAAAGCTTTTCAGTTTGATGAGGTCCCACTTGTCTATCGTAGTTTTTATGGCATTTGCTTTTGGGGATTTGGTCAAGAATTGGTTGTCTACTCTGATGTGCATAAGTGTGCTTCCTACATTTTCTTTTTGGTTTCTTATAGTTTGAGGTTTTTTGTTTAGGTCTTTGATCCATTTAGAGTTGGTTTTTGTGTATGGTGATAGGTAGAGTTTCATTTTCATTCTTCTGCATGTGGTCAGCCAGTTTTCCCAGCACCATTTGCTAAATAAAGTTTTTTCTCTCCAGTGGTAGTTATTGATGGCTGTGTCAAAGATGATTTGGTTGAGAGATCGAGTTTTTGCTTCCAGAATCTCTGCCCTGTTCCATTGGTCTGTATGCCTAGTTTTGTGCCATTAGCAGGCTGCTTTGATTGTTGTAGACTTATAGTAAAGATTTTTTTTTTTTAAAGCAGGATTTCTTGAGAGGACAGAAGAGCTCCCACAGTGGGAGGGGACCCCAGGGGGTTGCCCTATAGTAAAGTTTAAAGTCTGGAAGTGTGATACCTCCTGCTTTATTCCTTTTAGTGAGGATTGTTTTGGCTATTCCAGCTCTTTTTTGTTTTCAAATGAATTTCTGTATTGTGATTTCTAGGTCTGAGAAGAATGATGTTTGTCATTTGATGGGTATTGCATTGAATCTGTAGACTGCCTTGGGTAAGATGAACATCTTGATTCTACCAATCCATGAGCAAGGGGTGTGTTTCTGTTTGTTTGTGAGGTTCTCATTTCTATGTTCCCCAATGTCAAGATGGCTCTAAATGGTTTTGAGTCTTGTTCTTGGTCCAGTGTGTTATGGGAAAGGGCCAGTTGGTATAGCCAGTTGGTGTTTTTCTCACAATTACCTTATGAAGTAGCGAGAGGAATTACATTTCTTTCTCAAAGATTAAAAGATATTAAGTGGCAAGGCTGAAATTCAGAACCAAAATTTTTTTGACTTCAAAATTTATGTTCTTTCTTCTAATTAAATATTTATTCATGTACTGCCTAAAGACTTTTTGGTCAATGACAGACTGCATATATGACAGTGGCCCCATAAGAATATAATGGAGCTGAAAATTTCCTGTTGCCTAGTGACTTTGTATCTGCTGTAACATCATAGCACAAGGCATTACTCACATGCTTGTGGTGATGCTCTTGTAAACAGACCGACTGCACTGCCAGTTGTATCAAAGTCCAGCACATACAATCACATACAGTACATAGTACTTGACCATGATAATAAGCAACTGCAGTACTGGCTTATGTAGTTACTATTTGTTCTTTTCTCTTTCTTTCCTTCTTTCCTTCTTTCCTTCTTTCCTTCCTTCCTTCCTTCCTTCCTTCCTTCCTTCCTTCCTTCCTTCCTTCCTTCCTTCCTTTCTTTTCTTTCTTAGAAAGCAGGATTTATTGTGAGGACAGAAAAGCTCCCACAGTGGGAGGGGACCCGAAGGGGTTGCCCACTATTCGTACTTTTCATTTTTGTTTTAGACTGTATTCCTTATACTCATGAAAAAAAAGTGAACTGTAAGACAGCTTCAGGCATGTCCTGCAGAAAAAGGCATTGTATCATGAGACGACAACTTCGTGGGGGTTACTGCCCCTGACAGTCTTCCAGGGGACCAAGAGGTAGAGTTGGAAGATGGTGATATGGATGATCCTGACGCTGTGTAGGGCTAGGCTTATGTGTACATTTGTGTCTTAGTTTTAAACAAAAAAGTTTAAAAGTTAGCCAGGCGTGGTAGTTCCAGCTACTGGAAGGCTGAGGCAGAAGAATCACCTAAGCCCGTCAGTTCGAGGTTGTGGTGGCCATGAGTGTGCCACTGCACTTCAGCCTAGGCGAGGGAGTGAGACTCCAACTCCAAAAAAATAAAAAGAAGTTTAAAAGTTAAAAAAAAATAAAAATAGAAAAAAGCTTATAAAATAAGGATATAAAGAAAATATTTTTGTACATTTGTACAATATGTTTGTTTTAAACTATTACAAGAGTCTAAGGTTAAACAATTTATAATTTGATTATATACATTAAATTAGTTACATTTAAAAGTCTTCATTTTAAAGTAAAATAGTTATAGTAAGTTAAGGTTAATTTATTATTAACAAAAAAAGTTAAAGTGTACAGTGATGTCCCAGGTCTTCACGTTCACCCACCACTCACTCTCTGACTCTCCCGGCACAGTGTCCAGTCCTGAAAACTCCATTCATGGTAAGTGGCCTATGCAGGTAGGTCATTTGCAACTCTTTTATGCCGTATTTTCACTGTGCCTTTTATATGTTTAGATACACCAACATTGACCATTGTGTTTTGGTTGCCTACACATACAGTAACACACCGTGCAGGTTTGTAATCTAGGAGCAAGCAACAGGCTATTCCATGTAGCTTAGGTGTGTGGTAGGCTAGACCATCTAGATTTGTGCATGTACACTCTGTGATGCTTGCACAACAAAACTGTCCAAGGACACATTTCTCAGAATGTATCCCTGTTGTTAATCAACGCGTGACTGTATTCCCTTTGTTTTAAAAATTCACTCATTCATTTGCTCACTAATTTATTAGTGGATTTATATCCTTATTTTAATGGACTCTTTTGTTTTATATCTTCTGGCTTAACAGTCTGTGAGGAATCGAGGCTGTTTCCTGCCAGTACCACTTAGAACTAAGTCCCGGGGAAGACTTCTGGTTGGTCAAACCTGGGTCTTGTGGTTAGGGATGGGAGGGTGGGGTAGGTTACTAGAAGAAGTGGGGGACAGCAAAGACTGGACCACTGGAAATGTCGAATGAGGAGCTACCCTAACTTGTGTCTAGTATGTCTGTGGTGTGACATGACCCTCCCACCCACTTAGTCTCTAGTATGTATCTGTTATCCAGAATGCCTATTAGCAGGCATAGGACAACCAGTGTTCCTGTGAAAAATAGAAAAGAACAGCTTTTATTACCCAATGCCTGGCATTGCTATGAACACAGAGATACTATACTGTAATGCTTCTTCTTTGGGGAGGATATCAGGAGATGATGGAGGGGTCTTATGGTACAGTCACATCTTGGCATATGAACTTGTCCCAATCAAATGTCAACCAAGATGGTATTATTATTCACTGGTTTCAGTCTTTCCAGTGTCTGTATCTAGGTCACCTTAAAAAAAAATGTTTCTGATATACTGTAGTGACATATATTATCACAGAAAAAATTCAAATCTAAGAAGGCTTTGTTGAACTTTTTAGGGCAAAGTTCCTATGTCCTCTGCCACAAATGTTGAGCCCAGAGAATCAGGGCATCTGGCACTTGAGTATTGCGCTGGGGATGTGAACTTTACTATTTCATCACTTAATTCATTGAACAACTATTTATTGGATACCTCCTGTGTGTCAGACAGAAAAATACCTGCCCCAGTGGGGTTAACATTTTAGTCTGGTAGAGACTAGACAATGAATATTACACGTGAGTAAATTAGTGAATGTTTTAAAATATTCTGTATAACATGCTACAGAAAAGTAAAGATGGTCAGGATAAAGACTGTAGGGTTTGGAATTTTAGTTAGGTGATAGTTCCACAAGGACCTGGGGGAGGTGGGGAAGTTAGCACTGTGGATATTCAGCAAAAGAGCATATCAGGCACTGCGCCTGGCTTTTACTTATATTTTAAAAGGACAGTTCTGGCCATTGTGTGCAGGATAGATTTTTGGGGATAAGACTGTCTAGGTATAGCAGATTATTGGAGTAATTTTGCAGGGAGACAATGGTGACTCAGATTGAAGTGGTAGCAGTGGAAGTATGAGAAATGGGAAGATTCTGGGTATATTTTGAAGGTAGAATTGACAGGATTTCCCAGAAGAGGGTGTGAGAGACACAGGGAGTTATAGATAATACCGTGGTTTTTGGTCATGGATTTTTGTCTAATCTCAATCATATAGTGACTATACTACCTCTACAGCTGTTAAAATCATTAACATGCACCAAGGATTTAGAAATGTGATTATATACCAAAGTGGAACAAAATCTCTGCAGATGGGGGCACAGTGCACTCCTCCAACTATCTCCTTTCATGGTTAGAAATGGGAATGATCTCAAATGCACAGTGATCTGAATGCCTGGGCATATGCACATGACTTTTTTTCTTGAATTTTATTCCTTTAGACTTGCTTAGCTCTTCTCAAACCTTCACATCCAAAGACTTACTCTACATTCTCAATGTCAGTCCTACTGATATTTGGGGCCAGATAATCCTCTGTTGTGTGGGGCTGATCTGTGCATGGTGGGATGTTTAACAGCATCCCTGACTTCCACCCACTAGATGCCAGGAGTGCTCCCACTCCCACTAGTAGTGACGGTCAAACATGCCTCCAGACATGTCCTCTGAGGGGCAAAATCACCCTTTGTGGAGAAACACTGCTTTATGGGATTGAAAATCCATTCACTTTAAGCCACTATTTTTTTTCAGATTGGAAAATATAGTTTGTTTATTTAGAAAGTAAATGAGAGAGGGAGAGAGAGAGAGAGAGAGAGAGAGAGAGAGAGAGAGGAGATTTGCCTCCCTACGGCAGGGAAGGGGCTGAAGCTAGGAAACATGATGGTCATGGCTCAAAGAACACATGACCTGACCAGTGCTTATCAAAATAATGGCCCACTATATATTTTTTATTATTATGTAATATGTACATAGTAAAAAATTCAACATGAGTGAGAGTATGTGATGAGAATAAGCTGTCCTCCTGTCCAGGCTCCCAATTCACTTCAAAGGCAGCTTTTACCAGCTTCTTTTTTATTCCCCAGAAAAATTAATGATCAATCTACAAATATCTATAAATTTTGTCACAAACACAAACAGTGATATGCAATATGCAGTACTCTGAATCTTACCTTTTCCAGTTGAATTTTTAACCCATATCTTTACCAATACGTATTACTTCAGTTCTAAACACCTTAATTCTGAATAGCCATATGATATTCCATAGCTTGATATCGTTGTGTTTAGCCTAATAATGTTATTACAGGACATTTAGGTGTTTCCTATTTTTTTAATAAGCAATATTGCAATAAATATCCTTTTGTATGCCAAAAAATTTTGACTGGTAAGGTTGGGCGTGTTCAGGTGATGAGATTATGGTTGAATTTTTTTTAAAAAGTTGAGCTGTGTGCAGTGACTCACATCTGTAATCCCAGCACTTTGGGAGGTGGAGGTGAAAGGATCAACTGAGCCCGGGGGATCGAAACCAGCCTGGGCAACATGGCAAGACCTCATCTCTACAATGAAAAAAAAATTATCTGGGCACAGTGGCATGCTCCTGTAATTCCAGCTACTTGGAAGGCTGAGATGGAAGAATCACCTGAACCCAGCAGGTCGAAGCTGTGGTGGCCATGAACATGTCACTGCACTCCAGCCTGGGCGACAGAGTGAGACTCTAAGAAAAAAAAAGTTATACGTTTTTTAGTAAATAAAAATTAGGAGACTAAAATTGGCTTGTTTTGGAAGATACTTAGTGAGTAGACACTAAGAAACTTTATAACTCAAGACAAGTTATTGAAAGCCTGTGGAGGGATGGGGGGTGCCATGCCATGGCAGCACTGGAGGTGAAATTCACATATTTGAGCACTAAGAGGGGAGTCCCAGCCTGGTTAGTGGTATGCCAGGAGACACAGCTCAGCTCCACTCGGGGCCGAGTTGGGCAGGGGAGTGAAGCGTGGGTTCTGTTGACCCCCATGAACTCTGGCTTCTCTCTAGGTCGCCTTATTTTACCATCTGTTACCCCTGTAGAGGAGGTCCTCAAATCACATTTGTTGTGAGCTGGCCACAGTGGCTCAAGCCTGTAATCCTGCCACTTTAGGATGCTGAGGTGGGAGGGTTGCTTGAGCCCCAGGAGTTCAAGACCAGGCTGGGCAACATAGTGAGCCCTCATCTCTACAAAAAATTAAAAAATTAGCCGGGTGTGGTGGCACATGCCACCACAGAGGTGAACAAATTTGGTGAGCTGGAGAACTCTTCTGTTGAAAAATCAGGATGGAATTTAATGTGTAGGCCAAGGAGAATGACACTTGGGAGGCAGAGGCAGAAGGATTGCGGGAGCCCAGGAGGTTGAGGTTGCAGTGAGCTGTGATCATGCCACTGCACTCCAGCCTGGGCAACAGAGCGCAACCCGGCTCTCAAATATGCACGTACATACATACGTACATACATACATTCCTGCTGGAAAAAGGCCCTGTCCTGCTGCTTGGCCTTGGAGAAGTGAAGCCGAGCTGCCCTGAAGCCCTATTAGCCTAGTCTCCTTTCTGAAGCAACTTGGGAGAGGCAGCCCCCTGACAAGGCTGCTATGAGCAATCTGGAGAGCTCCCCCATGGGGCCGCCTGAATCAGGGTTACGTGTGTCATGGAGCACGAGGAGTGAGGGGTCTGCCTGAATCAGGCTGAGAGCGGCCCAGGGCTGGCTTGGGTTCTCCCAGAAGTACTGCATAGGGACATCCTCTCTTGGGGGATCTAAAGGTCCTGTGGCTGGTGCTGATTCAAAGGTGGCTTGGATGACTTCCCTTGCAAGGCCTGCTTTTTCTGGCACCTTGGCCATGCTTCCAAGTCTCCCATTTTGCAGATTGGGAGACTGAGGCCTGGGGAAGTTTCCTAAATGCATCCCAGTGATTTCACACCAGAATGGCAATAACATTCTGGCCAAGGGCAGAGTGATGCCCTCTACACTGAGAGCCCTCATTAGCAATAGTTTGAAATGCAGTGTTAAATCAGCGGGGTAAAAGCCCCAGTGCTCTGCTCTCTTCCCTGCCACCAATGAACTGTGAGGCCTTGGACCAGTCAGCTTCATTGCCTCTCCATTCTTTCATCTATGTGTCATTTACTATATTCCAGTCATTGCTGATCTCAGCATTGGACATCTATTTTTTTTTTTATGGACATGTATTAAGTCATGGCCCTTAAAATGGTCCAGTGAAGCAGTTACTATTGTCACTGTCATTTTAAAGATGAGAAAACTGACTGGGTGTGGTAGCTTATGCCTGTCATCCCAGCACTTTGGGAGGCCAAGGCAAGAGTATCGTTGGAGCCCAAGGACTCAAGACCAGCCTGGGCAATATAGTGAGACCTTGCCTGTACAAAAAATAAAAAAAAATTAGCTGGGCATGGTGGCATGTGCCTGTAGTCTCAGCTACTCAGGAGGCTGAGGTGGGAGGATCGCCTAAGCCCAGGAGGTTGAGGCTGTTGTGAGTTGTGATTGTGCCACTGCATTCTGCCCTGGGTGACAGAGACAGAGACCACGACTCGAAAGAAAAAAAAAAAGAGACAACCGAGACGCAGAGAAGTTGAGTCTTGTGGCTGATAATGGCATAGCCATGCTGCAAATCCAGGCAATTTGGCTCCGGAATCCTTGCTTTCAACCTCTATGCCAGGTGTGCTTTGAGACCCTGTCACCTTATTGCAGTGAAAACTCTGAAAGTCCTTAAGGGTCATCCAGGTACCGCAGGACAAAAGACTTGATTTGTTAAATTTTTTTTTCAAGGCAAAATAAAAAGAGGCTGAGGAGGTACCTACGGATTAGAAGAGACCTAAGGGATAGATCAACCAATTATGATGTTTGGATTTTATTTGGATCCTGTTTCAAATAAACTAATTGTAAAAGATAAAATAAGACAATTGGGAAAATGTGAACACTGGCTAGATATTTGATGATATTAAGAGATACTTGTTAAATATTTTTAGGTGTGATAATGATATATAGCTTTGTCTAAAAAAATAGAGTCCTTATCTTTTAGAGATACAAACAACTATTCAGAGATTGTGCGCTGTTTGGGATATGTTTCGACATAACCAAAAGAGGGTGTGGGTGAAGACAGAACAGGACTGTCCATGTTTAGTAATTGCTGAAGCCGGATGATGGGTGCACTAGAGTTTATTATATTCTTTACTTTTGTTTAGAACTTTCCATTATGAAAAGTTTTAACTTTTTTATGCCCTCTGAGAAAAGTCAAAAGTGCCGTGGACCTACCTCACAGTTAGTGGGAGGAACAATGGTCCACAGGGACAAAGTGGCTGAACACTGCTTAGAAGAGTAACCTTCCAAGGGTGCACTTTATTTGGGGGTGACCCATAGTGCACCACACATGGTAGATATCAGTAGATTCTTCTAGACTGCATATGAATGAACAGAGATGAATGAATTTGGTCCACAGTGAGCTGGAGAATTCTTTTGTTGAAAGATCTAGATGGAATTTCATTTATAGGCCCAGGAGAATGAGAAAATGATTTATATGTTTCCCAGTAGGCCAAATTGCACATTTAGTGGGAGCTTTGCCTACCATGATCACACAAGGATGGATTGTTTCCACACTGTTCCCCCTGCCCTTGTGCACAAATGTACATGAAAAGATTTACTAACAACACA
Source organism: Carlito syrichta (assembly GCF_000164805.1). Lineage (NCBI taxonomy): Eukaryota > Metazoa > Chordata > Mammalia > Primates > Tarsiidae > Carlito > Carlito syrichta. Next base: position 381,026 of record NW_007255876.1, on the reverse strand, counting down.
TCTTCCCTCTGCATCTGTGCCCCACCAAGAGCCCACCCTCTGCTCGCAGCTCTGTTGCCATTGTTTTGGCTTGCCCAGCACCCATCCCAATTCTTCTGATGATCCAAGCCTGAGATTCTTCTGGGAAACCGTCATTTCTCTACTCTCCTAGCCCCAGACCAGGGCTGCAACCTACACCTGCCAGTCATAGCATAGCATTCTTCTGGCTGCAGCGTCAGTTAGGAATGGGCATCTGACTCGAGTCAAGTCAATCGGGCCCAATGTAGACTTGTCCTGGGACTGTTGAATGAGCGGCCGGAAAGGAGGCACACATTTTGGACTTGAAGTTGTGAGGAGACTTACCTATGCGAAGGGAGAGATCACTAGATAAAGCCGAGTGGAGAGTTTCTAGATTCTGGTAATATCACTTAATGCCTGGATCCAGCTTACCTGACCCCATCCCCAGTATGCGGCATGTGGCTTGCCAAAACTGATTCCAGAATATTACTGATATACTCTAGCCGCAAATCACATAGACAAAGAAAATTCTTAAGTCTCGTGTTAAAAAGTAGAAAGAAGAGCTATTGATTTTTATTCTCTTGTATTTGATTGTAGATGATAGAGGCAGACACGGCAGACGCAGACACAGAGTGAAAAGTAGTGTCAGTTGCAGTGGCTGAGTCAAGCATCAGCAGAGATTAGGACCCATCTTTGATCATTCCATGCATTCTTTCTGAGAGCTGAGAGAAACCAGGTGACTAGACAGACTCCTGTACTGGTAAAACCATGGATATTGGAATGTCTTGCCTATATGGATGCGGTAAGGTGACTTCATCCTGAGTGCTCACTGCCCTGTCTATGCTTGGCAGTAGTGCAGACAGGTCCGATTGTGGTAATGAGTAACTGTGGGTTTTCCTCAGCTTCAGACGCAGGATGAGTCCACACTTTATCTTTCTGCCGCTAAGCACCTCAGTTGGAGCTTTGGAGTGGGAAATGATTGAAATCTAGCCTTTAAGATATTGTGAATGTTAAACAATTCAACATGTAGTGAGTAAAAATCTCTGGGTCTAGCGTTGGAGATCAGAACTGACAACAACATGACTGGATAATGTTAAGAAGACTTATTACACCAGCGGTGAGATTTTGGGCCTGTCGCCTCACTTTTCCTTGTTTAATTTCCTCATCTGTAAAATGAGAATGATAATAGTACCTGCCTTATAGGGTTGCTGTTGAGGTTAAAGGAGTTAGTAAAATTCAAGCACTTTGAATAGAGTTTGGTACCTTGTAAATGAACTTTCATTATTACTGAAAAATCATAATTTTCTGCCTTGAACAAATATTACCTCTTGGATATGAATATCTGAAACAAAACAAAGGCAGAAATATTAGGAGTTATGAAAACCATGGTCAGTTCTATGAGTGTGTGCACTACTCCTCAGATATCAGTACTTGGAGGTCATGATCTTTAGTTTTCGGAGAAATTGAGTCAGTTGGAAAGCTGTCTTTTGGTGGTTCTTAACAGGAAGTGGAGGCAGTTATTTTAGGGTTCTCCTAGGCGATAAATCATGGACCAGCTAATTAAAATCTTTTAGTCACATCTCCCCAGACAGTGGTTTCTTTAAATCTCCATAGCTAAGCTGGCAGGGCTGTGGGAAATTTCTTTGAAATATCTAGGTGTCAGCCGGGTGCAGTGGCTCACGCCTGTAATCCCAGCACTTTGGGAGGTGGAGGTAGAGGTGAAAGGATTGTCTGAGTACTGGGGTTTGAGACCAGCCTGGGCAACTTGGTGAGACCTCATCTCTACAATAAGTCAGAAAATTAGCCAGGTGTGGTGACACTCACCTCTTTTTTCAGTTACTTGGAAGGCTGAGGTGGAAAGATCGCCTGAGCCTAGCAGGTTGAGGCTGTGGTGGCTGTGAGTGTGCCACTGCACTCCAGCATGGGCGACAGAGACTCCGACTCAAGGAAAAACAAGTGGTAATTCAAGATTTGGATTCCACTCGAGTCAATGTCCCAGGGAGGTGACGAAGGTAATGATCAAACAGTCCCTAGCCTTTTGACAGGAAATGATTCTGATTTGAATTTGTAGACTGCTGTTACTAGAATTGTCTTCATTTTCTTCCCCGCCTCCCTGCCTGTCTTCTTTCCTTCTCCTTTCCTTTCTCCGTCCGTCTCAGTTTCACTGGAAGTACATAGCCCCCTCTCCAGAAGTTACCACTTCGAACAGTTTGGCTTGTATTCTTCCCTTTCCTTTTCTATACACAGACACGCAGAGACACACAAATGTATGCATCTGTAAGTTGTTTTGTAGGGCCAGGCACAGTGGTTCACGCCTATAATCCCAGCACTTTGGGAGACTGAAGTGGGCAGCTTGCTTGTGCACAGGAGCTCAAGACCTGCCTGGGCGACATAGCGAGACCTTGTCTCTACAGAAAAAGTAAAAATAAAAAAATTAGTCGGACATGGTGGCACACACTTATAATCCCAGCAACTCGGGAGGCTGAGGTGGAAGCATCACTTTAGCTCAGGAGATTGAGGCTGTGGTGAGCTGTGATAGTGCCACTGCACTCCAGCCCTGGATGACAGAGTGAGACCCTGACTCTCTCTCTCTCTCACACACACACACACACACACACACACACACACACACACACACACACAATTGTTTTGTAGGTGGGTTTTAAAAAATTTTATATAAATGGAATACTATTTTGAGTTGCCCTTTAAATTGTTTTTTTCCACTTAAAATAGGTCTTGTCTTCCCACAGCAATGCATATGAACTGACGTCTTTTTGAACTTCTGCTTATGATTTCATTCTAGGGTACATGAAGTTGTCCTTGTCCAGTCACTGCCCTGGGGACCTTCAGGCCACTGTCCACTTTCTGCTCTCACACACAATCCTCACAGAGCCCCTCTGGGGACACAGAGTCCCTTTGCCATAAGGTGCATTTATATGTGACTTACAAAGATGGCTTTCTGTTTTACTCTCTAGAACACATGTGCGTTTTATTCTAAGATTTACCAGTCTTTACCATCCCTGATGAGTTTGATCCTTTGGATAGCCACATGTTATTTTTAGTTTAACTCATTTCCCATATTTTTAACAAAATGAGGCCAGATAATGGTAAGGGCCACAGAAAGGTGAGCTGTACATCTCAGTAATCAGGACACTCTCTGCTCCTAAGACCCATCTGCAATGGTTATAGTAAGAGTGGCAACTGAAACAATTTTTTTGTAATTCTCAGGATTTCTGAGGTAATTTAGTAGTATTAGAAAAATCTTCCCTGCTAGTGAGCACCAGTACCCTTCGTTTTTATTGAAATCATATACTGAGTAAACCTTCCTGGCAAGTCTATAGATGAATGTCTGTCTCCACAAGGTACATGACACTTTTATTTGTGGTTAGCTTTCTGCACAGCAGGTAGACTTCACTCTCTTTATTTAATAAGACATTTCTGTTTTAGAAATCATGAGGCCCAAATCCACAAAGTCAGATGTGATGTTACCTTTCCCTTTTTTTTTTTTCTTGAGTTGGAGTCTCACTCTGTCGCCCAGACTGGAGTGCAGTGGCCGCTCCCGCGGC
>NW_007255876.1:353541-377443 GCF_000164805.1 Carlito syrichta | reverse complement strand
AATTTATTGTAGAGATGAGGTCTCGCTGCCCAGGCAGGTCTCGAACCCACGGGCTCAGGCAATCCACTCACCTCAGCCTCCCAAAGGCGCGAGATTACAGGCTGACCACCGAGCCCGGCTTGATGTTGCCTTTCAACTGCACAAGCGCTGCCACAAAGATCTGGGAAGTTTATTATCAGATGCAAATCTGTCAGGAATTCCCCTGGTGTCAGCTGACCACAAGCCAGGGAGCACAGGTTATTTCAAAGATTGTCTGTTTAGTAAGAGATGTGGTGGTACTCAAAAGAGGACCGGATTCTAAAAAATGTGGTACATATACACAGTGGAATTATACAGCCATAAAGGACAAAATTATGAACTTTGCAGTAACTTGGATGGACTTAGAGGTTATAATACTGAGGTGATTTATCACAGAAACAAAGAACCGAGTATCACATGTTCTCACTCATAAGCGGACCTTAAACGACTATCATAATACTATAAGAAAGGGATTGGCAGTAGTGGGAAACTGCCAGGGGAGAGGGGTGCACACCTCATCAACAAGGGTACTTGCATAATGAACATATGTATAACTAGCCCTGAATTGTACCCCACATATTTAAAAAAAAGAAAAATTAAAAGAGACGTGGTATTCTGAGAAAGTGTTATGCAAAGTAGCTAGCTTGGGGAGCCTTTCTGACGAGTCCAGAATGAGAAAAGCCAATTTTTCCAGAATGTAAATCAAAATACTGTTTTATTCATTGAGAAAGTCTTGCTCTGAAAAAAATATTGCCTGAGTTAAGTGGACAATATGCTTCGTGAAGTTGATGTACATAACTTGTATACTGGTCTGTGATCCGCCTTCTGAGTAGTACTGTCTGAGATGTTTTATAAAGTTGACTGAATGGAGGAAACATGTCTAGGATGAATTAACTGGCTTGTCAGGGTTGGGGTGGAGAGGAGGACAGTGATTAAGTATAATTTTCTCTTCCAGCGGTAGACTATTCTTTGCCTGCTTTTGAGCTGCCACAAGAAGGGAAAGGTTATTGAAGGCAGAAATGACCTACCTGGTCACTGCTGCCAGTGCCGCTTGTCATTCTTTATCAATTGCATTCTCCACCCTTTGCTGTTTGCCCTTCTCCCTGCTTTTATTTCCTTTACCTATGTTTCTGGGATGGGATTTAAAGAAAGAAGAAAAGCAACAGGCCAGGCTGGGTGGCTTAGCCTGTAATCCCAGCACTTTGGGAGGCCGAGGCAAGTGGATTGATTGCCTAAGCCTGCCGGTTTGAGATCAGCCGTGCAACTTGGCAAGACCTCGTCTCTACAATAAATTGAAAAAAAATTAGCCGGGTGTGGGAGTGAGCGCCTGTAGTTCCGGCTACTAAGAAGGCTGAGGTGGAAGGATCGCCGGAGCCCAGCAGCTGGGGTGACTGTGAACGTGCCACTGCACCCCAGCCTGGGTGACAGAGTGACTCTAACTAAAAAAAAAACAACAAAAAAAGAAAAGCAACATATGGAAGTCTCAGTGTATGATCTGTTTCACACATAACAAAACTCTTATGACACTGGATAAGATATAATTGTCTACTTTATAGATGCTCAAAGAAATTAGTAATTTGATCCACTTCTCATATATAATGATGTGTCAGGCCTGGGATTCGAACCTCGGTTTGTTTGGTTCTTTCCAGCTGGTTTGGTCTCCCACTCTCACACCCCAGAAAGGGGATAGCAGAATCCAGGTTCAGGGACAGAATTTGAAAGGTGCTCACATTGACAAAACGATGTTCCATTTTGGAGCCATGAGACTCTCTTAGTTTCATCGTCTCAACATCCTTAATTACCACAGACCCTGACACATTGCCTACTTACCTGTATGGGGGGGGAATGGGGAGGCCCAAAACATGAAATTATCTTTTGGAGGGCAGACCCCTTGTAGTATAGGCGTCCCTAGTAGGTAAGTGTTCTAGGAACCCATCGGCATCAGTGTAGCATTGTTGTGAGAAGCCAAGTTTGGCTTCAGTGAATTACTTTTGGAGATTCTTTCAATGCGTTTGCCCATTTCACGATGGGTGATTTATGAGCGTACTGCCCACACTGTGCTGAGTGTTCAGCAGTTTTTGACCCAAAACAGCATGACCTCGTGCCCCACCTTCCCTGTTCATTCAGTCTTGCCCGGAGCAACTTTTTTGTTTCACTAGATGAAAAAAGTCCTCAAAAAGGAAACGTTTTGCCCATGTGGAAAAGGCGAAACAAAAAATGGCAGAAGCACTAAAAGGCATCATAATCACATAATCAAAGGGTTCAAAAACTGTTTTGAGCAGAGGAAAAAGCATCTCGATGGGTGTATTGCATCAAACAGAGAGTACTTTTAAGGTGGCTGAAATTTAAACATGTAAGAATACACAGTTTTTTGTAAATAAATTCCATTTTTTGCGGTCCTCCCTCATATCCATGTTAAATACTTGTATGTCCCTGTAGGTTGCGAATGCCTTCATCTTATCCATCTTTGTATTGTCACAATAGCGTAGGGGGCTTCAAAAGCAGTATATGTGATGGGCTATCACACTAAATATGTTAGGCTGAAAAACTTCTTTATGTGCCTAGGAAGATAAATATCAAATGACAGAGACAGAAACACTTAAACTTTGAGATGTTGTGGTCTAAATCTATCGAGCCATGTGTGTCATCCAATAAAGCAGTGCACTGTAAGGAGAGAGGCATTAGGCAAAATAAGAATCTGTCATCCTGAGATATAGGGCTGTGCTCCTTGGGATCCCTGGATCTGACTTTTGGTATGTCTTCCTAGTCTGTGACCTCCTCGAGGACAGGAACAGATCTTTTATTTGCTGTTTCTCTAATGCCTAGCACACTCCCTCACACACAGTTTCTGGCTCTTGAAAAATGTGTAGTAACTGCTGTACCAGGGCTCACCAGGGACCTCATGTGGTTCTTAGATTACAAATTGCATGTCTTCTGCTCCTGATCTCACTTTCTTCTTCAGTTTCCATCTCTGCCAGTTCCTGCTTTGCATCAGGTCCAGGGCTGGAGTCAGAAGCACAGCTGGGAGGGGAAGGGGATGAGTGTGGGAGCACATGTTCCAAAAAAGAGAAGGGATAGTTGTTAGATCTGTGAAATGGAATTTGAGGAAGCAACGTGAATGCAAAACCACGAGGCCTACAGAGAAGGTTGTCAGCAAGCGGCGTCAGTGGCTCAGGCCCACACAGGCTGGCCTCCGGGTGTTAGACCCTGACGCCCCTGGCCCCACTAGTCCAATGGAGGAGACAATTATATACCTTGTCTTCCTAGGGACTGAATACTTCTTCTTTTGAGTAGAGAACCAGGCCCTCTACAAGCAGAAGGGCCCGGTGGGCCCAAGCCGGACTTCCTTGGCCTACTCCAATCACATCCATATGTTGTTTCCTTTCATAATATTGAGACTGTGAAACACAGGGCTTCCTAGTTCAGTTCACATAGATCTGTTTCTGAGAATTCTTGAATCCTACAACCTGGGTCATGTACATAATAATTCCTGTTTTGGGACACTATGTGTGTGTGTTGAATCCCTTGCTAGAGGAGTAAGAACATTTTTGGAGTGTTCCAGAATCTCTTTTCACACTGCCCCCTAAACTGGGGCAGTCCTCCTGAAACCAATCTTTCCTTTAGCATCCTTCTTGGCCTCCTGTTGCACTTGACTTTGTAGTTACTCCCACCTTCCTAAGGTTGCTTCTTTGATATCGTCTTAGCCCAGGTGTTATTTCCTATTGTTGTAATGGAAAACCACAAATTTAGTGGCTTAAAATACGACACAATTTATTATCTTGTGGCTGTTCTGGAGGTCAGAAATTTCCAGTAGGACAGCAGGGCTGTGTTTCCTTCCCTTCTCCAGCACCTAGAGGCTGCCATGTTCCCCAGCTCTTAGCTGTTTGTCACCACAGCCTTGGCTTCCAGTCACATCTCTTCTGACTTTCCTGACTCTCTTAAAAGGACAACCTCACCAGACAGAGATCCTTTATTACATATGCAAACTCCCTCTCCATGTAAGGAATATGTGATGTTCACAGTTTCTGGGGACTGGGACATGGACATCTTTGGGGTGGACCTTATTCTATCGCATTAGGTTAGTTGTGAGCCCTAGACTTTTGAGACCTGGTCCTCCCTCTCCAGGACCGCTTCTAAGCCCTGCTCAATCTCAATTTTTTTTGTGTGACAACTCTTGTATGGATTTATCTACTTCTTTCTGTAGTTCTGCAAGTTTTTACTTCGTCAATTTTGAAGTTTTATTAGGTTCCTAAATATTGGGTTGTGTATCTTCTTGATTAACCCTTTTGTCATTATGAACCCTCATTTTCCTTGTTTATATTCTTTGTTCTGAAATCAACTTTGTCTATTATTCTCCCAATTTTCTTTTGATTAGTGTTAACTTGGGGTATCTTTTCCTATCCTTTTACTTTTACCTATTTGTGTCTTTGTATGCAAAGTGGCTGTCTGTATCTAGCATACAGTTTGGTTTCGCTTTTTAATCCAGTCTCACAACCTCTGCCTTTTAATTGGGATGTTTAGACCACATATGTTTAATGTAACTATTGATATATATATTTTAAAAAGACCTCCTGAAGGTAGACTGAAAACAGGAAAAACCGGTCTGTTTGCAGGAATCAAGTTAATTTAGAAATAACAGCTTAAACCAAGGAAATGGTCCTGGAGATGAAGTGGGAAAGGGATTGTATCTGAGATTTTAAAGGTGTACAATCAACAGAAATGGAGTTTGGATAGAGGTTTGTGAGTTACAGTGAAGGTACCTGGATGGATTGTAGTATCCAGAAAGGCATTGTTTTGTGGGTCTGGAGTTTTGTGATTGCCCAGTATTATACCAGCTCGTCTCCATTTTCCATCTTTACTCAGATATTGCTGAATCTAATGCAAAAGGTGCCAAAATATTATATCCCATAGTAAATCCCTAACATACAACAGAACTATCTCTGGGAAATTCATCTTTTCATAACGAGTGGGACCTAGAGCAGATTTACTCTGAAGTTGGTTAACATCTCATTAATTCTTCATAAATGAGAGCATTAGATTACAGATAACTCTGGGTTAAAGCAGAATAAAGAGAAGCGAGTGCCAGTGAGAGTTTAAGGAAGAAATGGATACTCTGTTGTACCATCCAGAACTCCCTTTGGGAACAACAGACTTACTCCTCCAGCTGCTGGGACTGCTGTTGGCAGAGAGACCTCAGCTATCAGCTTTCTTAAGGAATTGCTTCTGGCCAGGCTTGGTGGCTCAGCACTTTGGGAGGCTGAGGCAAGTGGATTGCCTGAACCTGTGGGTTCAAGACCAGCCCAGGCAACTTGATGAGACCTGGTCTCTACAATTAAAAAAAAAAAAAAAAAAAAAGAATTCAGTCAGATGCTCTAACCTAGCTTCATCAAGAAATTGCTTCCGCTGAAGTGGACTGCCTTGCTGGATGGCATGCCCTCTTCATGGGGCAGCCTCCATCCAATAACTGATTGAACACAGCTTCTGTGCCCTAACTTGGGACTATTCTAGGTCATCTGTGTTGAGGTCCCCAAGAGCACCTCCAAGTTTGAGGATTCACTAGGAGGACTCACATAATTCAGCATGAGATTGTAATCATAGCTATGATTCCAACAAAAGGATACAAAGAAAAAAACAATCAGCAAAGGAAAGAGGTATGGGTAGAGTCTGGAGGACACCAGGTATAAGCTTCCAAGAGTCTTTTCTCAGTGTAGTCACACAGGGCACACTTGCTTCTTACTGCATCGAATTGTGACAATATGTATGAAATGCTATCAGTGAAGCTCATTAAATAGTGTCCAAGATTTTCTTTGGGACTGGTCATATAGCCACCCTTTGTCTAATGCTTTCTCAAAATCCAGACTCTCAGAAGGAAAGCAGGTGTTCAGCATTAGCCACATTGTACAGTTTGGTGCAGTGAGCTACTCTTTTTCAGTTAGGGAATGGTGGGAACCCTCCCCAAATCCAAGTTCCCAAGTATCATCCAGGAATCAACTGTCCAGGCTGTTATGACGGCAGTCTCACATCTAATGTTAACTCATTTTCGCATACTACCCAGTTTTAGAGTTTTCTGTGGGGTTGGCCAAGGTGCCACCTTCACAGATCCACAAGTTCCAGGAGTGGTGCCCCCACCGTACCTCTCCATTCAATTCACTTTGGCCCCATGAAATATAGAACCTGCAAGATGATGGTGGACCAAGGTATACTCAATCAATGTGTAACCCTGACTACAGCTGCTGTGCCAGATGTGGTCTCTTTGTTATGCAGATTAACATGGCTATGCAAACATGCAAAGCAACCACTGATCTTTTCCATCCTTACTAGAGAAAAGAATCAGAAATAGCTCACATCCATATGGAATAAAACAACAATATACTGTCTCTCTCTATACACACACAGTATTATTATTGGATACAAATCTGTCGGGAATTCCTCTGCTGTCAACTGACCATAAACCATGGAGCACAGGTAACTTCAAAGTATGTACAATATAGTCTTTCCCTCAATGCTATGTAATGCTCTTGCTTCTGTTACAACTGAAAGAGACCTAGACCAGACAGACATTCTACAGAAAATCATTAGTTCACTCTGTTGATGGATTATGTTAATCCAATAGATAAGCAAGAAGTGACCAGTACATTGGAGGCCTTGATAAAGCACATGTGCTCCAGAGGGTGAGATAAAACCTAGAAAATTCAGGGGCCTCTATCATGAGTACAATTTCAAACAAGTGTCCAGTGATCTAGGGCATGCTAAGATAGTTTCTCTAAAGCAAAAGACAAATTATTACAACTTGTATGTCCCACTTTGAAGAAGCAAGCACAATGCCTCTTTGGATTCTGAAGGTAGCATATTTCACACAAAGGAATACTGCTTTCCCTTATAGACTGGGTGACACATAAGGCTGCCAGTTTTGAGTGAGAGCCAAAGCAGAGTAAGGCTCTATGGCAGGTCCATAGTGTAGTGAAAGCTGGCCTGCCACTGGGGTCATCTATCCTAGCAGAGCCCCTCTATTCAAGTTATTGTTGGAGGGAAAAGATGTGGAATAAAGTAAAACTCTATAATGTACTCTTCATTTTTCTCTGCCCATTTTATTGAACAACTGAATGTATAAAAACCACATAACACATTACTGGAGAAAATATTTTATTTTTCAAATAAATAATGGATGGATTTTTCACTCCAGTTATTTCTGTAATAATTTTATCCTTTAATTAAAACTAAATATGTTTAATACATTTCACTTCTTCTCAAATTAAAGACCAAAAATACCTTTAGCAACTAAAGTCTATTTCCAGAAATTTAAACTTGATATGGAGAAAAATTTCACACATCAAGTTCTTTGTACCCGGCCTGGTGCTGAGGTTGAACTGGTGGAATGATGGGTTCAGGATCCAGAGGCCACTCTGAGATTTAAAGTAAAGTGGACACTTTGGTTGCCTGAGGAACTTCTTGATGACGAGAACTTGGGTTTTGCTTTAGACAGGTCAGTTCTTTCCTGGGCTAGGCTGGGACCTCTGGGAACAGAGGACCAAGATATATGCTGTGTGCAGGCATTTGTTTGGGGAAGCAGGTGGGGAGAACCCTAATTTTAATGCTAAATTTCTAGTAGTATCCATTTCTTCATAAGAATAAAGAACAAATGGGCAGCTCCGGTTCCTTAATGACACCAATATTTTGCCCACAGTTACCTATTTCTCAATGATACTAGATCCAATAAGAAAGAAGGCCTGAGTTTACTATGAACACAAGTAGGAAATGTGACTGTGGCAGAAGCTGGGATTTTGCCCTTGGAAAGGGCTTCTAGGCTTGATGTATTCTATGCAGCCAGCAGATTGCTGGAATTTAGACATGCTGTGTTTGGGTTTATCTTCCTCTTATTGCTCTCTATTGCCCGTTGACTTTAATGTATATACTTATAAATAGAGTGAGGGAAAAAGTCTCTATCAAAGTATCTCCATAAAACCTAAGATCATACCCAAACTTTCTATTAGGGTGTCCATTATAAATTAAATAACTAAAATAAATAATGCATTGCTAATGAAAAATTTTTTGTTTTTTGTTTTGTATTTAAGGTAGTAAAAACATGACCTCAGTGATTTCCTCTTAGTAAAATGTTAATCTCTCAAATATGGGTAAAATTCCATTTAGAGGGAAGGTTTGGTATCCTACATAAAAACATAACAAGCATGCAAACATAAAATTCTTAAATACAAAAAATTCAAGTGACCATATCCTTACTGATACTAATGTAACACAAATAAAATTACAATGAACAAATTAGCACAAAATTCAATTAATTTTTTGTTAATACAACGAAACATTTGATACTCAAATTTTAACCACTATAGCATGGACTTCTGAATGAGGTTCATAAATATACATGTGCTTCTTAGTAGAGTGTGGTTTTTGCAAATGGTTTTAATTCTAACCCACAACAGTTTGACTTTTCATTTCAGTTGTTTATAGTAAGAAATTAGGAGAAAAGTTAAATTTCTGACACTTGGATCAGTCAGGAAATAGCTAAGTGTTATTCTTTTGTACATTTGGTAAGAAGCTATTCTAAAACTGCTGTTTAATGACCTGTTTCTCTAAATAAAAGCCCTTAGACAATAATCTACTCTCCTAATTAAAGGAGACTATTCTAACCTTTTCTCCAATTCTATTTTAACGGAAAGAGCCAAATTTATTAATTTTTAATGGCTTCCTTTATACTTTGTATTTTTTAAGATGCCAGCAATATTACTTTCTATAACATACAGAGCAGCATTAAACGTATTCAGCTAGTACTGGCATATAGATTTTTCAATGAAATCAGTGTTTAGACGTGTGAAAGCAAACTAACCATCATATTTACGGCCCTTTTTTGGTTTTGTTTTTAAAGCTATTTGGGTTTACATCAAAGTGTTCCTAGTGAGGAGAAATGATGTACTGTATTGAAAACTGAGACTTCATGAGTATCTTCTTAAACTGGCTCCCAAGAGCTTTACGAACCAACGGATCTTCACCACGTGTTATTCTCAGGGTCAGTCCCTCAGTACCACATGAAGCCTTGGACAAGGATCCTTCAGTATTATTGATAACTTAAGTACCTTGGATTGAATCCAAGATGGATATGTGTTATAAATGATTCTGCTTTGTAGTAAAATATATTTAAAGTAAAACTCAATGTACTTACCATAAAGCTTGTAAGTAAAGGTACTCCTTTGAAACCAAAAATCTGATGCTGCAGAAGCAGGAGTCAGTTCTCTCTACTATAGCTTAGTGTGGCTAATTTGATACTACTTCCTTAGTCCTGTGGAATTTTCTGGCAATTTTAACATATTACAATAGTGACTTGGCACCAATATAGGTCTATAAAAACAACTGTCACAAGTCACACAAAAACATGATAACTATCACAAATTTCTGCACAACTTCAAAAAACAGTCTTTGGGTAACTAACTATAATGTATAATGCTCCAGAGAATCCAAAGAAGCACTTTAAATGACATATTATTTGGCAATGGTAAATGAGAATTATTTTCTAAAAAAGCTGTACCAACATCAATTTTAAGTAGAACATAACTTGACATTATTTCATGAAATATAGTCTCGTTCTATGCTCTCCTGACAACACTCCCAACAGAAAGCATCCAGTCTATTAGCTGTTTCTTGGCTGATGAGACATTCATCCTTTAATTCCCTGATTGTCTTCCTCAATGATTTTTGAAAACGTTTTTCTCGGTCTAAAACATTCCGTAGGCTTTCCTTGGTATCCTCTAGCTCGCTGATCACGTGATCTAATTTATGCTTAAGTTTCTTTGGACTGTCCATTACACTGTAGCTATGTTCCTAAAAACATAAACATCAAGTTATTAAATCATACTTACAAGTAGTTAGATAGAAATTTATAACTAGGTCTCAGTTATTTCTTCATTTTTGATGCTTAGAGAACATCTTTAAGTTGGTGATATTTATGGGCTTAAAGTACATAGGAAGAGGAGAGGGGTAGAAGCAATATTTAGGGAGCCAAGGGCCTCTCTCCTTTTACCAAGGCTAGGCATACATGAAGAGTGCAGAGCATTATGGATGGGAAGCACCTCTCTTCTGGGAGTAGATCTCTGCTGTGAACATCATGACACTTGTAATGACTATACAGCTTTTGTTATTTAAGTGTGGTGCCAGTAAGTTTAATTTTTATCTATCAAATAAATTTAAATTGTTAAATTTTAAACTGAGTTATTTTATTTTGATGACGATTTAATTTTATAAGGGATGACAGGAAAAGAGCACTAGAGTACGTTCTCAGTCTGGGTGTTAGAGATTTAGAGAGGACTTAGGTCTTGAAATTTTGAAAAGATAATATAACTCTTCTCAACATTTATTATGGTTATGCTTAACTCATTCGCGATTGCTGATGTGCATTTATGCCATTCCAAAATCTGTTCCTGGTTGCTACTGCAGTGAATTTACGTATTTGCAAATTCTGTTTCTGAATGCTGCAAAGTTGTTATATGTATGTGTTGTTATATTTTGCTTGAAAAATAGCGAGGCAAGGAGAGATAATTGAGATAATTATCTGATATCGACTGTGCAATGTTGTTATTGATTTACATAGATGGTAAAAATTGCAAGTGGGTCATTATTTTGTTGCGATTAGTGTTGTGTACTTATATTTTGATATTTCAGGGCTTTCATGCTTCAACGTTAAAAATAATTTACCATAATTATGGAAAATGGAGAAATAGATGCTGATAAGATTTCTGAGTTCGAAGGTGAATCCAGTGAACTTATTAGTGATAGTGAGACAGACAGTGATGTAATGACGCAATGTAAATGGAGAGAGAGAGAGATATATAATATATATTCGGTTTATAATCTGAATAAAAATACAAAGTACGGAATGACAGAGTGGTGCCTGAGGTAAATCCTGGATATGTCTGCAACTTTCAGCTGTACTGTGAAAAAGGTGACAAGTTAGAAAAGGCCAATTTCACTTGTGCTTAATGACAGAAGTATGCGGCAACCAGCTCTCAGTATTAGGAAAGTGAAAAATTTGCCAATTGCGAATGTGTTAAGTTTGCTGGGTATGCTTTTATTCTTTTTCTTTTCTTTCTTCTTTTTTGAAGTCTCACACTGTTGCCCAGGTTGGAATGCAGTGGCATGCTCATGGCTACCACATGGCTAACCTGCTGGGATCAGGCAATCCTTGCCTCAGCCTTCCAAGTAGCTGGAACTACAGGTGTGCTCCATCACACCTGGCTAATTTTTTGATTTATTGTAGAGACAAAGTCTCACCAAGTTTCCCAGGCTGGTCTCAAACCCCTGAGCTCAGGCAATCCTCTTGCTTCTGCCACCCAAAGTGCTGGGATTATATGCATGAGCCACTGCACCTGGCCTTTTCATTTAAAAATAGAGAAAATAACACTAACATATATTATAAAGGCACTAGCAAATAATTTTGAAAAGCTGTTATTTAAGATTAAAATTAGTGTAGAGAACTTTTGCTTCCAGCCGAGATGAATTAACAGAGACTATATAGACTCTTACCTAAAAGAACCAACAAATGGCCAAAAGACATAAAACAGCTGGACTCGGTGGCTCAGCTTGTAATCCCGCGCTTTGGGAGGCTGAGGTGAGTGGATTGCCTGAGCCTGTGGGTTCGAGACTCGCCTGGGCAACTTGGCGAGACCTCATCTCTACAATAAAAAAATCAAAAAATTAGCTGGGTGTGGTAGCACGCGCCTGTAGTTCCAGCTACTTGGAAGGCTGAGGCAGAAGGATCGCTGGAGCCCAGAAGTTCGAGGCTGTGGTGGCCGGGAGCGGCCACTGAACTCCAGTCTGGGCGACAGTGAGACTCCAACTCAAAAAAAAAAAAAAGACATAAAACAGTTTTTTTGAGATAATGGTTATAGGCAAGGAAGGCAGCTGTTGTAGAGAGATGGGAAACACAGAGTCCTATGATTGCCCCAACTTACTGCCTGGAGTTTCTAGGCTTCAGTGCAAGGAGGGGGAACCCAGACAGAGTTTGGCAGACTGAGTTGAGCAGACAGCACAAAACGTCCAGGGAGACCAAGGTAACCACAGTTCACAGGACAACACACTAGAGAGAAGGGAGCTACCCAGAGAAAATGCTCAAGATTTCAGAGGCTGCCTCTTGAATATTTCACTGAGTGAGATCAGCACCAGCATGTGAGAAAACTACTCAAGGCTGAGGAAAGAACAACCAGAAAAGATTAGGAGTGCTCTGTGCTCACAGGGCATGTGCACAGAACACCAGTCAGATTCACAAGATGCTGAGTATACAAAATGGTCTTGCCTCAAGAGTGAAGAACAAACAGTCCTTCATACTGAGCACTTTTCCAGTCTTGTCAAACAAAGCAAAATCTGAAAGGATCAAACTGTTTTTAAATAACTGTACCCCAGAACAATGCTCAAAAAAATACAAAATATCTATCATCTAGCAAATTAAAGTGCATAACATATGGCATGCAAAATTCACCTGGTATGCAAATAAGCAGGAAAATATTAGCCATAATAAATTAATCAATGTAAACTAACCCAGAATTGACAAAAAATTCGAATTAGCAGAAAAGAGAATTAAGAGTTATTAAAACTGTATTCCCTATAGCCCAAAAGTTAAGTACATAAAAGATGTAAAAAAACTCAAGTAGAACATCTAGAGATAAAAACTACCATGTGTGAGGTGAAAAATACACAGGAGAGAACGGCATAGTCAACATTTTAGAAGAAACAATTAGTGAATGCGAAGACACAATAATAAGAACGCTCCAGTATGGACTACAGACAGAAAATGGGACAGAGGGAAAAGAACAAAACATCAGCAACCTGTTGCACAACTTCAGACAGCCTAATATACATGTAATCGGAGTTCCTGAAGAAGAGAGAATTTGGGATAGAAAGGAATATTTAAGAAGTCATGGCTAAAGTTTTTCCAAGTTATCCACTCAATGAAAAAGCTCAACAAATCCCAAAGAAACATAAAAAACGAAACCAAAATATATCATCATCAGATTAGTCAAATCCAACAGAGAAGAAAAATTCTTAGAAGAAAAAAAAGAAATGTTAGGTACAGAAGATAAAGATGAGTATATAGTAAATTTTTCATTAGAAACAATGCATGAGAGGGTACATATTTACAAGAACTAAAAACAAAAACCCCAAAATAATCAACCTTGAATTTCACATCTAAAGAAAATATCTTGAAAAAATGAAGACTAAATAATGACTCAGATACAGAAATGTTGAAAAAATTCATCTCCAGCATAGCTGCACTACAAGAAATTTAAAATAAGTCCTTTAGACAAAATGATACCAGGTAGAAATATGAACTTACACAAAGGAATGAAAAGCCGGCTGGGTGTGGTGGCTCATGCCTGTAATCCCAGCACTTTGGGAGACTGAGGCAAAAGAATTGCTTGAGCTCAGGTTTGAAACACCTGGGCAACTTGGTGAGACCTCGTCTCTACAATAAATCAAATCATTAGTCATGTGAGGTGGCACGTGCCTGTGGTTCCAGCTACTTGGAAGGCTGAAACGAAGTATTGCTTGGGTCCAGCCTGGGTGACGGTGAGACTCTGACTCAAAAAAAAAAAAGAGGAATGAAAAGTCTCAGAAATGTTAACTACATAAGTAATATATAAATTTTTAAAAATAATTTGAATCTCTTTAAAAGATAACTTACTGTTTAAACAAAAATAATAACAATGTGGTGTAGGATATATAGCATATGTAAAAGTGAAATATATGACAGCAATAGCACAAAGGTTGAGAAAGGAGAATTAAAAGTATAATAATTCTTATATGAGAAGTGGAATATAATCACTTGAATGTAGCCTGTGATAAGTTAAAGATCTATAAACTGACAAACTACTACAATAGAACAAAGATTTATAGCTAATGAGTCAAAAAAGGAGATAGGATAGAATTATAAAAATGTATTTAATTAATCCAAAAGAAAGCACAAAGAGGAGAAAATGGAATAAAAGCAAATGGAACAAACAGCAAACACAAAGGAAGACAACAGATTTAACACTATTATAGCAATCATCACATTAAGTGTATAACCCAATTAAAAAGGCAAAAATTACCAGATTAGGATAAAAAAAGCACAAGACCCCAAAGTACGTGCTACCTACAAAAAATGCACTTCAAAGATAAAAAAGATACGAATAGGTTGAAAGTAAAAGAATGGGAAAATATATACAACCATAACACTAATAAAAAGAGCTACAATAGGTATAGTCTTATCATCAAAATTGATTTCAGAGGAAAGAATGTTACCAGGGATAATGATGCAATTTCTTAGTAATAAAAGGACTAGTTTATTAAGATATAACAATCCCAAATGTTTATGTACCTAATAACATTGCTGCAAAATAAATAAATATAAACAATGACTGACAATTGCAAGAATTAGACAAATCCATAAAACAAGGAGACAGAAACTCAGGATAAAGAAGACTTGAACACCACTATCAAAAAACATGATGTAATAGATATTTGTAGAACATTCCAAGTAATACAAGAGGAACACACATTCTTTGCACATGCATACAGAACATTTACCAACACAGGTCATATTCTGAGCTATAAAATACATCTCAACAAATTTAAAAGATGGGAGACTTGCTTGAGGCCAGGAGTGCAAGACCAGCCTGGGCAACGAAGTGAGGCTTCTACAAAAAATACTGCACTTCAGCATGGGCGACAAAGTGAGACCCTGTCTCAGAAAAAAATAAAAATAAAATTAAAAAAAGCTATACAATGTATATTCTCTGACTATAACAGAATTATATTGGAAATAACAGAAAGATACCTAGAAAATTCCCTAATATTTAGAAACCATATAACACACTTCAAAATAACTCATGGGTCAAAGAACAAATGGAATTTGAAAGTACTTTTAAACTGAATGACAATGAAAATACAACATATTTAATTTTTCAATGGTGTTAAAGCAATTCTTGGGGAGAAATTAATTCCACTAGATGCCTACACTAGAAAAAAAATGCCTCAAATGATATCAACGTTCACCTTAAGAAACTAGAAAACGTTGGGTAAATTTTACTGAAATAAGAAGAAAATAATAGAGGTAAGTGGAAATCAGTGAAGTAGAAAACAAAAAAGAAAATCAACAAAAGCTAGTTCTTTGATAAGAGCAAGAAAATTGATATGTCTATAGGTAGACTGATCAGTAAATAAAAGAGAACAGAAACTGACTGCACCAGAAACAAGGCAGATGACATCACTATGGACTCTGCAGATATTAAAAGAATTAACAAGGAAATGTTATGAACAACTGTGATGAAATGGACAAATTCTTTGGAAGATACAAGCTACAAAAAAAAACCAAAAAAACAAAAAAAACCAACCTTTCCCATAAAGAAAACTATAGTCCAGATAGTATCACTGGGGGAATTCTATCAAATATTTATAAAGTAAATAATACCAATTATATAGAAGCTCTTCCAGAAAATTGAAAAAATTGGCAATATTTTCCAACTCATTATTTGAGGTCAGCAGTATTCTTCCGATACTGAAATCTGACAAAGATGTAAAAGAAAAAACTCTGAAGGCTAAATATCTCTCTTGAACATACAAGGAAAGATTAAACAAAAATTTAACAAATCTAATCCAACAATATATGAGGGATAATGCATCATCAGGATAGTTTATTCCAGGAATACAAAGCCAGCTTAACATTAGAAAAAGCAATCAGTATAACTCATCACATTAGCTAAAAGAGAAAAATCATATGCTCTCCCAATAGATACTTAAAGACATTTGACAAACTAACATCCATTTCTGATAAAAACTTTTAGCAAACTAGGAAAAGAAGGGCACTTAACCTGGCAAAATGCACTTATGAAAAACCCACAGCTAACATGTTTAACAGTGAAAGACTGACTATCTTCCTCCTAAAATCTGGAACAAGGAATGGGGAACCTAAAATGGCCTAAATAACTTTGGAAAAGAGTAAAGCTGGAGGACTGACACCGCCTGATTTTAAGAATTATCAAGCTACATTAATCAGGATAGCACAACAGACAGGCCTGTCTCTAACACGAACGGGCAATGTGATGGATAAATAAATGCAAGTTTGAATACTCTGTACGGGTGTGACTATTTTTCAAGAAAATCTAAAGAAGTAGCTATTTTTTAATTAGGTATTTCCATATGGAAAATATAGCAAAGGGAAGAATTAATTATTTTCTTGCTAGAAATATCGTTGCAAAAAGCATTCTCTGGACTAATTATGTAACTAAAGGATTAACTACCACTGTATTGCTATTGCATACATATAAATTACAATGATCCTGGAAAAAAGTATTATTTGTGGATATGACATACAAGAAAAAATCTCAAACAACTAAGCACCTAGAGTTTTGCTAAAATTCTGAGAAGTCTGATCCTGATGGAGAGCACATATTCATCTTAGAGTATGAACATTAGCCCAGTAAGTAATTTTACTTACAAAAATGAACTGAGATTGGAATTCTTCAATACATGAGGAAGCACCAACAAGCTGGTGACTGTGGTTTGTGACTGGAAGGGTTTTGAGAGTGAAGTTTTTTCTACAATGAAGTTTTTCTCTTTTCCCCTGTTAAGAACAGTTAATAACAATCATTGAGATACTTTTGTCCCTTCTTAAATTTTTATTCCTTTTTAACCTTTTGTAATAGAATCAGTACCACGTTTTCCCCCCCATGGACATTGCTTTTAAAAGTTAATACATTCCACTCAGGTTATTTTAAAATAACTTTCTGAAAACAATTCTAAAGTTCATCTGAAAACAAATTTTCCTAAAAATGAAGAGTGACAATGAGAGAGGACATATCCTACAAACTCCCAGGACACAGTAACAAGACTTAAAAGAGTGTGCTACTTTCTTAGGGTCAGACAATACTCTTATAAATAGATCAAGTAGATAAATACACTCAGGGTAAAGGTGGCATTCTAAATAAGGAGAATACGGCTAAAAATCATGCTGTAAAAATCAACAAATCAAGAAAAGCAGTTATAGTCTTTATGTCTAGTAAACCACAATGAAATTCTATGTACTGAAAATTTATGTAAAAAAGAAAACTACGAGGAACTGGAAAAAATATAGACAGTATTTATATAACCTTAAAGTGTGGAAGGCTAAAGTCATACAACATAAGAGAAAATATAAAATTGAGTACATTAAACAAAGCCTGAATTTCAAAAAAATAAAACAAAGCGATAAAACAAAACCAATGCCTTATTCAGAACTAAAGACAAACAACAAAAATTAACCAGGAAGGGACATGGGAGGTGGAGAGGAAAAAAGTAACTAACATAGATAAAAGTAAATGATTAATATCCTCAATATCCAGTGTTTTTACAAAACAGCACAGAAAAAGATAATATAAGAGGACCTGAATTAGTCACAAAAGAAATTCAAATACCGAATAAACACATGAAAAAATGTAGACCTCACTAGTGTTTAAAGATAAATTAAAACAGTAAGATGCCATTTTTGCCTATCAAATTTAGAAAAATTCAAAAACAACTTCCAAGGATTAGGATAGATAGTCACTTTTATGCATGACCAATAGGGAAATAGATTGGGGCAAGATTTCTGGCGAGTCTTTGGGAGACCTGTCTCACAAGCAAAGCTTTACACACATATATAATCTTTGATCGAACTGTTTTATTTCCAAGAATTCAAGGAAGTAAGGATATGAGCCAGCTAAAATGTTCATTCTGGTGCTATGTAAAATACCGAAAGATGACAGCCTACATACAATAGTGAGAAGTGATTATATAAACTGTGGTTCATATGCAAGGACAACTGCTATATGGTCATTAAAAATTGTTTCATGAAACTGACACTATCAAGAACTGGTGAGAATGTGGAACCAAAGAAACTTTTATAAGCTGCCAGTGGGGCTATGAACTTGTAAGACCACTTTGGAAAACTGGCAACATGCACAACCCTAGGACCTAAAAATTCCCACTTCTAACAGGGTATATGTATATCCTACAGAAATGTATACATAAGTGCACTGAAAGACAAGGACAAAAATGTTCCTAGCTGTACCATTAATCACAGCCCCAAAGCAAAAAACAACCAAAATGATAATAAATATTAGAATGGAGAAATTAGTTCATTCATACAATGGCATACTATATAGCAAAGAAAATACGTGGACTGCCCATGCTACAATGTGGATGAATCACTCAACAAAATGCTGAGCTATGGAAGCCAGAGTACCCATTTATTTATATAACTGATACTGATAGAAGTCAGTCTCCTTGTAGAAATCTTTCATCTCCTTGGTTAAATAGATTCCTAAGTATTTTAGCTTTTTGGCTGCTATTGTAAATGGAATTGAGTTCTTGATCTGATTCTCAGCTAGATCACTATCGGTGTATAGCAGTGCTAATACACAGTATGTCCATATAACAAACATGCATGTGTACTGCCTGAATCTAAAATAAATGTGATACAATGTTTCTTACTTTCTGAAAACAGAATAAAACTATTTCAGGAGAGACAAGTCAAGAATAAGTTGTGTTTTGATAACTTGAGTCAGCTCTAATGACACTTATCTTGACAAGAGTTATAGTTGGAATGCTAAGAACTTTGCAGCCTTATTGAGATTTTGTTTGCATAGGAATGAACTTACTTTTTCAAGGACACAATATCTAGATTCAAGGATTCAGTGTGGGAATGTGTGCAGAAATTGAATGCTCTTTCTATTTGGGAATTCCATGGAGCAGAATTGTCAATACAATATTGACAATCTTTATTTGGTAAAGAATTCCAATCAAGAACCTATCTACCAAGAAAAAAGCCTCCTCCAAAGTAAGACTGGGCTAGTCTTCAGTCAAGTTGGGATTTTTTTTTTTTAACTTTTCACATAGGCTCACCTAGCAAAAAAGATGCTCATTCCATTATTTCACATGAAGCCTATTTCTCCATCATTACCTACTACTTTGGCCATTGCTCTCCACACTCCAGCTATACAGACTTACTTTCCATTTCTTAAGTAAGCAGATATGAAATAGTATAATCCCATAACCTTTCCCCTTGTTGTTTCTTCTGATTGGAATAGCAATTTATAGACTTGTATATGTGTCTTATTCTATCCTATGTGATGTAAATTCCATACCATTAACCCAGAGAGATCTTCCCTGACCATACTTTCTAATTTTAACTTTACAGGCAATATCTTATTATTTTATTATATTTTCCTCATGCTACTTAGTATTATGTGGAACTTTATACCTATCTGTATTTACTTGATGACCAGACAAGAATGGAAGCTTTATTACCTATGACTTTGTATGTCCTGAGAATGTACAGTATATTCAAATGATGGCATTACTAAATGTTAACTCATATAGAACTCTTAAAAAGAAAAAGAAATCAGAATAGTAGCTACCTTTGGGGGAGTAGTGACTGGGGAAGTGTACAAGGGAGGCTTCTGGGCACTGGTAAAATATATTGGTCTGAGGGGTTACATGAATGTTCTCACTTTATGAAAATTCACTGATTTGTATACTTGTGATATGTGCACTTTTCCACATATATGTGACACTTCAATATAAAGTTTAGTTTAAAAAAGTGACTGTCTATATAGGTTTCTCTTAGACATGTAATCCATAGATCTGCAGCACAATCATGTGAGTGCTTATTAAGAAATATAGATGCCTATATTCCTACCCAAACTTACTGAAGAAAATTCTCCAGGAGGCAGAGAATTCTATATTTTAAACAAACTCTCTGGATAATCCTTAAGTAGACTAAAGTTTGAAAGTCATTGTTGTGGGAAGATAGTCAATGTCATAGAATGTAAGAGTTAATAGTGGACTGTGAAGCCAAAATGCCTGGTTCAAATTTAGCTACCACCTAGAATCTAGCTGTGTGACCCTAGGGAAGGCATTCTAGCTCTCTGGTCCTCAGTTTCCTCAAGTGATAAAAGTAGAATAATAATAATAGTACTTTCCTCATATGATTGTTCAAGGACTATATGAGTTAATATATATGTAAAGTACTTAGAATAGTGCATGCCACATAGTAAGCACTATATAAATACAAAAAACCCAAAAAAGCAAATAAAGGATATAGAGTGTAATTTTACTTTCATAAGATCATCTATACAAGTATAAATGAATTTATGTAAAACACACAAATGACTGAAGATGTTCACAGTATTATCTTTGGATTATATGATTATTACTTTTTATTTTATTTTTCCTTCTATAATCTAACTTCCTATACATAAAAAATTTCTTTGTTGTAAGGAAATAGTTTTTGAAAGTTAGTAACTCATGGTTTATTTGCTCATGCCTACATTTCTTTTTGACTTCTACATTTCACTTTATTTTATTTTATAACTGGTCAGAAATTTGAAGAGGTGCTAATTTCCTTTATTCTAAAGGCCGTAAAAGCTTTTTTAAAAAAACCCTTGAATTCATGGAGACATGTGCAGGGTTTTTACATGGGTATATTGGTGAGGTTTGATGCCCACATTTCTTAACACATTCACAACCGGCAAATTTTTCACTTTCCTAATACTGAGAGGGAGAAAATAAAAAAAAATCTGAAGCTGGTTGCCACAAACTTCTATTGTTAAGCACAAGTGAAATGGTCTTTTCTAAACTGTCACTTTTTCATAATGCAGCTGAAAGTTGCAGACATATCCTGGATTTGCCTCAGACACCACTCTGACTAGCATTCTATACTTTGTATTTTTATTTGGCTTATAAACCTGAAAAGACTGTCTTCCATGACGAGGTAAATTCACATCAGCAGCAACCGAGAACAGAATTTGGAATGACATAAATTCATGTCAGTGGTCGCGAAAGAGATAAGGTCCCCTTAAGATTATAACTAGGTGACATCTGGCTGGTAGGGAAAAAAAATCTTTAGAGTAAATTGCACAATATATTGTACATTTATTAATATGGAGGCAGTCTCTACTTGATCACTCAGGTTCTATAATATGACCAACTGCAGAAAGTGTCCAGGACTGCTTGGGATGAGGAACACTTTTGGCTACTTCCCTTGTTTCCAGCTGTTTTTCAGTAGAGGCTCTTCCTGAGTTTTCCACATTGGAATCAACCAACCAGTCTATAGTTTCTGGAAGCAAATTCACTTTCAGGTATGTGACCTTGAGAGAGCTATTGGACATAAGGCAGACAACCCATGACAGTATCACCGAGAAAAAATTAGAATTCAATTAGAATTTACTTATTTAACCCTTCTATTTTCTTTTTCTTTCTTTCTTTCTAGAGACAGAGTCTTGCTCTGTTATCAAGGCATAATCACAGGTCACTGTAACCTTGAACTCCTAGGCTCAGGTGAACTTTCCCGCCTTAGCATGCCAAATAGCTGGGACTACAGGTTCATCACAATGCCCAGTTAATTTTTTTGTTTTTACTTTTGGAGTCTTGTTATGTTGTCCAGGCTGATTTCCTCTTGGCTTCAAGCAAGCAATCCTGCTGTGATTAAAGGCATGAGTTGCCACACCAGGACTCTATTTTATTTTTCTTACCTCTTCTCTCCTTTTCTTCTCCTGTTTTTATCTCTCTTTTTTCATTTTCTTCCTTTCTGTCTTACCTATGCTTTAAGCTTGCATGTACATGGCTGTTATACAAGTATACTTTGATGCTGTTAGCGGTTCTGCTTTTGACTTCGGCTCTTTAGTGTTGAGAACTGCCAACTCAGAACTGCAGTTGAAACTTTTTATTTACTCTCCATGTTTTGGACATAAATGTTGAGTTATTTTAATTCCTAAAGTCAACTTGCTTCACTAAACCTTAGTAATGTACAAATATATTATGAGTGGCTACTGGTAAAATACTATTAAACTTACAAAAGCTAAAGCTGCAGACTACCAATTTAAAATTCAAAAGACTTCAAATGAACAGGCAAACAATAAAAATGTTAGCAGGAGTGGTGAAGGTTCTTCAATAGTATCATAAAAAGTGAGAAATGATGATAAGCAGTATGTCATAAACAAACCTGTAAGTGATATGGGGAATCAAAGATAGAAGGAACGACTCCAGGTTTCAGTTTAATATTTGGAGCACTTCTGTCAAAATCTGTCTTCTTAAAGTGCCTGGAACACAACACATCTCCTTTTTTAGGCTCCCACATGTCTGCTGCATTCACATCAAGTCTTTTCATTGCTAATACCCATTTTCTTTTGACATTTTCATCTGTGGGGAATCTAGATAAAACCACACAAAAAATTTTAAATTAATAAACACTATTGATTTAATGTTATCTATATAATACTTGAATTAAAGTTGTCATACAATTGTGGCTAAACGGATTCCTAAACTATTTTGTTATTACTCTTGGGAATGGCAATATTCAGGAAAGTGTATTTCATACTTTTGTAATTTTCAGTTTTAATATTCAGATTTGTCTGTCAAACATGTTGCAAACATACGGCCCTCATTTCATTTTTCTCTTTATTATAAGGAAGAAAAGTTTCAATGGCTATATAGCACTTTATAGTAAGATTCATAATTAAAGGTATTTCTTTACCTACAGATGATAAAGAATATTGCTTGGGCCTTTTCCCATCTGACATGATATATGGAATGTATCCTCAATGAATAGGGCCCCTTGTACTTCTATTTTTCTGTCTGCATCAGAAAACTGTTTTACACAGCATTTAATACAGAGGTCTATAAATGCAGAATAAATGCAGAGGACATCTGCAGAGTGTGGACTTCTGGAGATCAGAACTATTATAAGAGATCTAAAGGCCAGTAACACTATCTTTGCCAAGTTTCAAGCTGGTTCAGTTCCTGCTGGATAAGATAGGGTGTACATGCTCATTTTTATCTCCTTATATCCAACAAAGTAGTTAGCAGATCTTTCTCTAGTACATAGCACAATGCCTGGCACAAAAGCAGCAAAGTAAACCTTTGGCAAATGAGCACTTAGTAAATCTTACTACTTTTTCCTATGGCTGTCAGGAGAATGGCTAAAACACTCGATTTATCTGCAGCACAGCTAAAAAATCCTGAAATTGTCATTTATATTTTTTCTCTACAACCTATGCTTGATTTATTTCTAAACAGAAAGGACAATATAGTCAAGCAAAGATTCTTCATTCAGATTGTAAACTACATGTCAACACTGAATTTCTTTGAAAGTATGTTAAAATACAGAGTAATAAATCAGCAAAAGTGAGTCTGATGACATTTTTTTGTGGGTCTTGGATACCTTTGGAGGTATCTTAAATTTTTTTTTTTTTTTTTGGTGCACGCTGGAGTGCAGCAGGACGCTCACGGCCATCGCAGCCTTGCCCCAATGGGCTCAGGCATCCTTCCACCTCAGCCTTCCAAGTAGCTGGAACCACAGGCGTGCACCACCACGCCTGGTTAATTTTTTAATTTACTGTAGAGACAAGGTCTCGTCAAGTTGCCCAGGCTGGTCTCTAACCCATGGGCTCAGGCCATCCTCTCGCCTCGGCTTCCCAAAGCACTGGAATGACAGGTGTGAGCCACCGCACCCGGCCAAAACGTTGAAATAAAACTACAAACATGTAAAGCTATCGCTGCCGCTTCACATGTGACAAAGAGGCGCTTTACAAAGGGGGTGGGAGCGCAAGTTCACAAGTGCTTTCGACAACACGTCCGAAGGGCGAGGCTGTGTCCCGCGGAGGCTTACACGTGAAACGTTAGCCCTCTCAGCTTGGAATTGGGCAAACAGCGGGAGGCGCATCCGATGGCCGAGCAGCATTTCACCATGTCAGCGGCTCATCCCAGCACTGGAAGGAAGAGCGCAGCGTCAGTGACTGGAACCCAGAGACGTCTGTCCCCCCGCCAGGGGTGCTTCGGGACCAGTGCCGCCGGGTCAGCGAGCGGAGGGAGGCAGCTCCTCCCGCCC